>NW_025547444.1:0-242500 GCF_905237065.1 Salmo salar
GAGAACACTGTCAGTTCAGCTACATTACAGGAGAGATTACGCCGAATAATAATATACATACCGGATCTCAGGGTATCAACTTCAGGGAATTGCGCCTCATTCATTAGCAGCTGCACCTGGTCATCGCTTCCATTGGTTCTGAACATATCACCTTCGTTCTAGTACCCAGATCCCCAGACTCCTACATGCTCCAGAGCAGGGCAATTGGCAAGGGTGCTGGCTGTGGTGCTTACAAGGCCCTTTTGGAGTATCACATGGTGTAGGTAACACCCCGGTGTTTACTGTAGCACAGTGTGCATAATACACAGCCCGAAGCACATTGTATGGGCCTGTTCAGCTGAATCAAGTACGCCTCACATATGACTGCTCTGTTGAACGTAGTTCTACATGTGGAGCATATAATCAACTGTTTCACCATTGCACTTGACAACACTGTGGTGCCATCGCTGTCAAGGTGTGTAGACTGGGATCAGGCTCTAGTTCTTCATAGGTGACAGCTGCTTCAGATCGGGGTGGTGTGGAGAATAATGGCCCTTGCGACTGTAAAGCTGTTACTGGCTTGGTCTTGTGCACATTGGACCCATGTATATCAAGAGTCGGCTGTGGAGTGTGAGGTACTTGAGATATTGGGGGTTTGGGATCTAGGAGTACTGCATCCTCTTGCTGTGGTGTAGACACTTGAGGATCTGGGTCATGATGTACCTCAACCGGATGGGGATCCAGCTGCAGTGCAGATTGTTTGTTGACATATATCATCACTGCATAACCTCTCAAGAACAACCATGTCGTTGGCTGGGTCCCCTGAGCAGGGCATGTCACCAATACAGTCATCATTGAGTGAGACATCTTTAGGTTGGGTTACCCCATCACAAATGGAGCTTGATGAGACTGGTATAATAGAGGGACCGGGGTCAGTTGTAGCAGAACATATTGAACCGGGACAAGGGTCAACGTTCCACAGTGGGCTAGTGAAATCTGGATCATAATAATCTAAATCTAAGTGAGACATGGCACACTCCTGAAATGAGGTTGCATGTTCCACATCGGTCAGCATATCACCCAGATCTCTCCTTCTCCGTAGACCTGTAATAGAAGCAGAGAAAATACATAAGAAATAAGTCACATCTCTACCCAATGGCAATACATTCGTTTTCCACAATAACACAATAGTGTGTGTGTGATTACAGGTACGTACGTGACACGTGTAAGGTTATCCAGGGCAACATCAAGCTCATCCAGGGCAGATTCGGTCCCATTTGAGTTAGAACATCTGGACCTGTTTAGGTCCTCTGTGGCAGAGACAGCATCTTCAGCCCCATCTTGATACACAGGCGCAGCTAATATAATTCCATTGTCAACTCTACATTCAGGCACATTGCAAGACATTTCACATGATTCATCCAAACGTTGGGACCCTGGCTCAGCTGTCTCCGTGGTCTGAATCTCAGCAGTGTATGTCTCCAGTGTCATAAGTCCATCAGAAGTCTCTGTCTGGGCTGTCTGAATTTCAGCAGTGTTCAGTGTCATAATTTCATCAGCAGACTCTGTATCGGGTGTATCGGATGTCTGAATTTCAACAGTCTCTGTCTCCGTGGTCTGAATCTCAGCAGTGTATGTCTCCAGTGTCATAAGTCCATCAGAAGTCTCTGTCTGGGCTGTCTGAATTTCAGCAGTGTTCAGTGTCATAATTTCATCAGCAGACTCTGTATCGGGTGTATCGGGTGTCTGAATTTCAACAGTCTCTGTCTCCGTGGTCTGAATCTCAGCAGTGTATGTCTCCAGTGTCATAAGTCCATCAGAAGTCTCTGTCTGGGCTGTCTGAATTTCAGCAGTGTTCAGTGTCATAATTTCATCAGCAGACTCTGTATCGGGTGTATCGGGTGTCTGAATTTCAACAGTCTCTGTCTCCGTGGTCTGACGTTTTTGTTTGATAGGTACACTATGTTTAATTTGAGAGGATACCTTTTGTATGGCATGTTTGGGTTCAGACCTGTGGCAGTCATCCTTGTCATCATTGTGATTGTGAACTGAGTCACTGGAGGACGTTGAGCTGCTCGAGGAAGTTGAGCTGCTCGAGGAAGTTGAGCTGCTCGAGGAAGTTGAGCTGCTGGAGCTGCTGGAGCTGTCATCTCCACTATCATCTGCAACTGTTTCTGTAGTTACTTTAACCCTAGATCCACTGCTACAGTGATCACTTTCAGAGTCGCTGTCATCTACGGTGGGTTCTATAGCTACGTTAGCCTCCTCATTCGTATCCGTGACACGGTCTACATTGTCACTGTTGTGCTGTCTCCTGTTGAACATCCAGGCCCTTTTTTTGAGGCAGGAATGAGAAGCAGGTTGATTGTGGGACATGTCGACCGCTCTATTCTTAATATTGTCCAGATCCCCACGTTTCCGATCTGGGCCAGTGGGCGATCTATGCGATCTAGGTATGCTGTTGCCTTGTGAAGCACTCCCCTTGTCATATCTGCCAACCCTTGCTAGTTTAACACTGCTACAGGAGCCCTCTGAAGACACCCTTTGAGTTTTAACAACTTTTTGGGGGGTTTGATTCGCCTACTGTTGACAGAATTATCGTCCATGTCTCTGCCGTCCCTGGGAGACTTGGGCGGCTGTTGCCATTGTCATGACGTCCGTGTATTTCACCAGTCTTGCGTTGTTTGTTGACAGGGTGAACGTTAAAAGGTGGCAGTATCCACTCCGAAGGAATACGACGTTTCAGGGACCGACTGTCATCCCTGCGAGGGGTGGACCGGCTTCCGTAACTGCGAGGTTGTGCCCGGCTAATGCCATTGTCATGACGTTCGTGTATTGCTGGAGTAGGAGAATGCAAAATGTGTTGTGGCTGTCTGTGTACTGTTTTGGAGGTCTACTGTACACCTTGGTCTTCCGTACCAGTCCTATGTCATGACTAAATTGTTGTAACCTCTGTTTGTCAGGCCTACCATCTCACGTTAAAGGGTGCGGGTGTCTAGGATAAACAGGTACATTGTGTGGACCCGAACGGCCCTCGTTTGTATTGGTTGCAGTCTTCTGTATTACAAAGCCTGTCATCAGCGGCTCTTTCATAACATCTTCTCCGTTGAATGTTGCGCAAGGGAGAGGGTGTTGGTTCTCTTATTTCTGTATATTCTTCAACTTCTAGGTCCATATTGTGTTGCCGGTAATACCATTCACCTCTGTTATTGTACCTTGAATAACGGTCATGTGACATTATAACCTTCTATTGTTTGTTATTGTTTCCTAAAGTATTTGACACTAGCAATAACCCGGTCTTCGTGGTTCAGCTGCAAAATATACACTGAAATTAGCACTGTCTGTGTAACTAATCCTTATATATGGCTGAGGCTCCTCCTAAAAACAGTCAAGGCTGTTTGCAGTAATCACCAAAATGTGTCATCAAATACACTAGATATATTTCCTGTTTCATAACATAGGTCTTGTCCTGACTTACCCTAGTGGAAATGTCTCACCGTGAGTTATATATCCAACTAATGCTCCTAGTGGAAATGTCTCACCGTGAGTTATATATCCAACTAATGCTGTTCCGATACCTCAAACCACTAATAAATCATCCAACAGGTATCTATATGTCCAAACGGCCTTCACCTACAATACTCAAAATGTCCTGGGGTCTTCCAAACGCTGTATTATTATCATCCTGTGTGTTCTGTATCCACCTACAGCTGTGATGTGCAGGTAAAGTCAACTTGTCCAATAGTTTGTCATATGTCCACACCGAGTGTTCACAAAGTGGCTAGTGGTGATTTCCAAAAGATGCCCAGCGTCTGGCATGTAGATAAAGTACAGATGACTCACCCATGTATCTCCCATGTATGTCATCTGTAGAGGACTCACCCATATATATAAGGGGCTCTACCTATGACTACAACCCTCACACCACTGCTACGTCTAAGTGCCAAACTCGATTTGGGCGTGTTGGAGATATTACCTGTCAGTTACAGATGATCTATTTGAGAGTCCACTTATGACTAACATATAGTGTGGTAGTTATGTAACTAGGGAGAGCAGCTATGCTGAGCCACGAATGTAGACGATATGTACATTGCCAATAGAGAGGTGGGAACTGCACGCAACTAATTAATGCATTAAGGTCAGACTAATGACAGAGCAGGCCTGTGTCCCCCCGGCAGATTTGTACATTTGCCCACTTACAAAGAAATGATCAGTCTATAATTGTAATAGTAGGTTTATTTGAACAGTGAGAGACAGACTAACAACAAACAATTCCAGAAAACGCATGTCACCAATGTTATAAAATGATTTGCATTTTAATGAGGAAAAAAAAGTATCTGACCCCTCTGCAAAACATGAGTTAGTACTTGGTGGCAAACCCCCTTGTAGTGTAGCTAGGTGCTCTGCTAAGGCACCAAGACCGATGTCTACATTGATTGCAGCTGAACATACATTGGCCTCTGGCACTAAGTACTCTACGCAAATAATGGATGCATTAAGGTCAGATTACTGACAGAGCAGGCCTGTGTCCCCCCCGGCAGATTTGTACATTTGCCCACTTACAAAGAAATGATCAGTCTATAATTGTAATAGTAGGTTTATTTGAACAGTGAGAGACAGACTAACAACAAACAATTCCAGAAAACGCATGTCACCAATGTTATAAAATGATTTGCATTTTAATGAGGAAAAAAAAGTATCTGACCCCTCTGCAAAACATGAGTTAGTACTTGGTGGCAAACCCCCTTGTAGTGTAGCTAGGTGCTCTGCTAAGGCACCAAGACCGATGTCTACATTGATTGCAGCTGAACATACATTGGCCTCTGGCACTAAGTACTCTACGCAAATAATGGATGCATTAAGGTCAGATTACTGACAGAGCAGGCCTGTGTCCCCCCCGGCAGATTTGTACATTTGCCCACTTACAAAGAAATGATCAGTCTATAATTGTAATAGTAGGTTTATTTGAACAGTGAGAGACAGACTAACAACAAACAATTCCAGAAAACGCATGTCACCAATGTTATAAAATGATTTGCATTTTAATGAGGAAAAAAAGTATCTGACCCCTCTGCAAAACATGAGTTAGTACTTGGTGGCAAACCCCCTTGTAGTGTAGCTAGGTGCTCTGCTAAGGCACCAAGACCGATGTCTACATTGATTGCAGCTGAACATACATTGGCCTCTGGCACTAAGTACTCTACGCAAATAATGGATGCATTAAGGTAATCGATAAGTGTGCATTTATGACATTAGGTCAACACCATAATGTTCAACAGAATAACCATATGTACATGACTGTCAGACATACTAATGACAGAAGGACACAGGAAGGAGAATGTTGATAAATGACCAACAGGTGAAACATAAGTACTGTATATATCCTAGCTACCGAGACCAACAATGTAGTTGTTCCACTGGTATACAAGGCTGTTCTGTTTGGCTTTCCGCAGTGTTTTTGTATTATACTGCCCTCTCCTGGGCTTCGAAGGGCATCACAGCTCCAATGAAACTTGTATGTGTTTAACACGGCCCGGGCTTCCGCTCCATAACTCAACGCGATACCTTCTGCTAACAGGGTTCTATCCGTCACATAATCCAGGTCCACAGCACTGCTGGTTTGTTGATGAGTGATATCTATCTCGTTCATGAGAAACTTAATTGTCTCAATGTCATCGGCGGGATAACTTGTCAAAAATGTTGCGTATCTCCTTAGGTAACATACCATTAGCATCTCAGTCTGAGGTTGACTCAGGGTGATTGTCCCATGTTGTCATGAAGATATTACTAGTCATATCTCCCTTCATTCTGGCAGTATCAATCAAGGTCCGGGCTTTGTCATGTGTGCCCCTTATAGACTTGATACTTTCCAACTCTTCATTGTTTATCATTCTTTGGGTAAAGAGAACATCTGCAATATGGTCCAACAACTTCATCTTGCCAGTCGCATCCTCTATGTAGCTTCGTCTTTTTCGGGTTAGGATATTCATGGTGTCGGGGTAGTCCTTATGTGACACAGGAACAGCTTGTTGAACTAGGCAACTGAGCTTTGGCTCTGCTATGCCTCAGCTTCTGTTAATAATATATCAAGTTTTCTTGTTTACAAGGCTGCCTCTGGTTGGATGAGGTTTGCCGTAATATACATTTTGGGTAGCTGCTTAGAGCTTGCTCTTAAGTGTACTTGGGTCAACACACTGACTATATACAAACTATCCTCTCATACCGTGATCCGAGATCCGTACCAGGTACACCGTATAGGACCCCAGAGCACTGGGTGTGTCACTGTGTAGGTAAGAAGGTTATTTTACCAGTATTGTCTCGGTGTAACAACTTAAGCATTTCTCTCCAATTGTAGTAGAAGGTGGGCTTGTAACTACCCACCGAGCCTTGAAAGTTGACAAGGTAACCTGGATAGATATCGATGCGCACCTCTGGTATCCCAACATCAGGGGACAGTTTAACATTGAAGTAATACACGGGACTGATCGGATGTGGCTCTAAGTGTAGACCGTCGGGACTGACCATTTGTGAGACGACTGCGGACTGGTTGAATAGCAGACAGAGGATACAGCAACAAGGTTTGATCTGTTCATACTCTCCGGGGTTTGCTCTGCTCAACACAAAGTTATTGTAAGACTCTGGTGAAATCAGTGAGGGTAGCGGCTTGGGGTTGTTCGGAACATTCACCAGCATACCCTTACACGAGGGTCCGTTTGCACACAAAGGCAGTGTATGATCATTTAGCATGCTCAACAACAGTGCTCTGCCGTACACGTTACGAGCCAGAGACCTGCCTGGTATAGCACGTTCTGCTAGTGAGGCTACAAGAGGACGTGGGTTCTTGGCAAGGAGTTGCATCACTGTCAGCACGGGAGTGCAGCTGCAGCACATGTTGTTTCGGTCACCGTCAGACCTGCAGGTGCAAACCTGAGGCGCGAAGCACTCGTGAAATAAGGTTCTGATATCCGATGTTGACAAGTGTCTACTCTGCGATACCTTGTCAAAAACACGCTGTCTGATCAGGTCCCTATAATCAGCAATCTTCTCCTCATCATACGTCACCATGGTGTGACTGTCAGTGTCCTCAATCGGAAGAGTGGAGGTGCACCATAGTTTACGGGTCTCACGTCCGGGACAGGGATCTAAGCTCCGGGAACACTTTGAACAAGAGGTGCCCTGTTTCCTAGATTCAGAGGAGCAGTTGGGGCACATCCAAACGCAGCACACTTTCTCCTTCAGACCTTGAAAGCAGGCGCAGACTGAGCAGATGAACCCTGGTAGGGTTGGACACGTTGTGAAGTGAGGGTTTGTCAAGTACCACATCGGGTTGTTTCTGAAGCAGGTCGTGCATACCCTTACGTTACACTGACAACGGAGTTTAACGCCAGCCCTTTGCCTGTCTTTACTGCTTTTAACCAAGGAGACTAGGCAAACAAGACACTTAGCTCTGGACGCTTTGACATGCTTCTTATTGACTTTGCCAATGTTTCTATACTTTACTGTGGATACTCTCCTGTATAGGTTTGTGGCTTTTCGGACTGAGCTCACTAGTGTCTCTGTACGCTTCTTTCTGCAATCTCTCAGCAGGCCCTCTGGAACATCACCGGAGAATACGGGGTTGTCTTCGATGGAGCCGGCAGGTCTGTGCTGTCCGCTGTACAAGGCGCTAACGCTGGATCCTGTCCCTGTGATAGGTGACATGATATATGTACCGGGAGGCGGAAGGTGTACGGTTGAGGGATCTGACAGAAGACATGGTTAAGCCTTGCCAAGCTCACAAATACAACTTTAAAAACACAACGGAGCTGTTGCTTCGGTGCGCGTCAAGGGCCAGTCAGTGCTCTTGTGAGTCTTCCTCTTGTGTGTCCGTGGACCAGAGCAAGGACTTATCGGAAGGACGTAACGTCTCTCCGTTTGTACACAATGACCCAGCCAAGGCACTCAGTAAAAGACCAGGGGGTGGAGGGAGAGGCGGGAACAGGGGGGTCCAGGTACACCGCTAGAACCCTCTGGGCCTACGAAATTGACAACGTAGTGACTGCGTACAGGTGGCTGATGCAAAATCGAAGTTACAAGTACCCAAAGTGCTGTGACACGGTGATTGTGTATCAGCTGAGGAAGTCTCAAAGTCTCCCGTCGGGTCTGTACGTGTACAGGACCCACCCGGCTCACTTTGGCTGCACAGCGGAGAGGCCCTTGACTGTTGTGGAACAGTTCAACTTTGTCAGTCAATCCGAGCAGTTCATAAGCCGGGAAGGCCTACCCAGTTCCATTACCATAGAGATGTTCCCAGGGTGTGACAACTTTAGCGCCCTTTACGTGATCAACCGAAACCTTGCCATGTCCGTACCCGAGTATGGTAACAGAATGTTCGGCGAGGCTAGAGCCCTGGGGATAATTGAGGGCTGTGCACCGATTACAGCTGTCGCATGCGAGCACCACGAGGTAGCGATGCGGACAGAACGAGTGTGTGTCATTGATCTAAGGTGGAAGGGGTTCCACACTAAAACCGCTTGCAACAAGGCCATACCCAGAGTGAGAGGACTGCAAGCCGTAGTCTGGTCCAACCACAACGCCACATTCCAAGACATCGAGTGTAAGGTTCTCACGTGGATATTCGGCCTCTCCAACGAACTACCGAAAGAGGTGCAACTGATAGACTACAAACGTGAAGCGTATGGCCTAAGGTACATACTGATGGACATGGAAACGTTCCCAGGTGTTCTACCGCAACCTCCAAGTGGTACAGCATCGTTTTTCATACACACTCACTTCATGGGAGATTTTACATTGGCAATAAACACAATCGGCATGGTGTCTGAAGGTAGAAGTCGAATAGGCTCCCCCTGTGAAAACGTCTCAGCGTTTGCTTTTTGGTACGAGTTACCCGCTTTGGGATACTGTCAACCCACACCGTTTAGCTGCGGGGTTAGGTACGGGATCACCCCGACACTCACAGAGGAGTTTAAGAGCTCCCTGCTAGAGTGGGCACTCTCGAAGGATGGAACTAGTTGCTTGGCTATTGCGGTGCAGCATACCCTATACTATCATGCCGGGGAGATGAAATACAAGATGATGGTATCCCACACAGTCATGGACAATGACACCACACTGCACATGTTCAAACTTTGAACATCCCCCATGTACCTATAAATACCCTGACATACACACTCACCACACACTCACACGAGGCACGACATTACATGATATTTACATAACTGTAGGTAGTGTAGGACATGTCAGAGTCCTATGCAATTGATGTTCTAACAACGAGGTCTATGATTGGTGTTAAACCCATCTGCTATTGTTCATAGTATCCATAATGGATTGCAAGGATGAGGTGGAGAAGTGGAAAACTATAGCGGCCGCTCTTCACCAGGGAGCTCTCGACCACTGTGAACCATTCCAATCTGCAGGCGATGCTATCGGCTACTTGTACTGCCACGGGGGTAAGCAGCAGGCTTCGTGTTCCCCAACCATATCACGTCGACATCATGACTTCTACTACCATCCCGACAACATACCGAGCCCTGTGGGACTAAGTAGGTTTTTCTCTACCAAGTCAGGGGATACTTGCATACTGTGCAAGTCCATGTTGGTGACCGTAGATGCAGAACGGTTAAAGTATAACTTAGTCAATACAAATCCAAACACGTCCCGAGGCTGGAGTCCTGGGGAGGACTTGACCCTAAGTCGCTTGGAGCACCTGGCTGTTATGCACACACCTTACTTTGTACTGTTGTTTTTGGACCTTGTGCGCAACAAACGCTACATGTTCCATGACACCGCTATTGCTAGACACAGTATCGCTACCTATGTGTACAATCACCTCAAAGAAGAAAGCGAGTACCATGGTCTTCGAACACGATGCCGATTCAGTCAGGTTTTTGAAGCTATGGTGGAGATTTCAAGACAGACGAAGTACCAGGAAACGTAACATGTCTATCCCTTCGTATCTGGAGTTGCACACAGGGATGTCTACATGGAACCCAAAGATAGACCCTTTTCTAAACAGAAAACCTGAACCTCTATACACATTCCTGGCGAAGCACTGTCTATGCCACGAGATCTTGGAGAGATACCCGGTCGCTTCACCCAACACTTTAGATCTGTCACCCAGAACAAAAACACTGACTGAGGGACAGGTGTCTACGCACTGTTTGAGTCTTCCAATCCCCAGGTTGCACATTGAAGACATTCTAAGTTCGGCTGTAAGTGTGTGCATCGCAAAGCAGTCTGTGCTTAATGACGCTGGCCTCGTGAGTTTTCATGCAGAACCCATGCAATGTAGTACCCTACTGGAACCCAGGCTCGATTGTCTATTATTGGAAGATGTGGGCCATGCCACTGCTGTGATTTTGCATGTCGTGACAACTCTCCAGTTCGAATGGCAGACCTTGAGCTCTTGGATGGCAAGCGTGAAAGGCAAATACCTAGACGACGGGCTTGCGTTTATCGTCCGCAAGGTCTGTCTCGGAGTACTGGGCTCTCTTAGAGACATGTGTCTGGTAGACAAGAGACCTCCTAGAACACTTTACACCGGGCCGGAGTGTGGAGAGCCAAAACTCGCTGCAGTGTTCCTTGTCCACAAGGAGACCGGAGACGATGCTATCGTTGTTGCCATTCGTCTCCTTGCACAAAATGTATAGGTCTTCAAACCATAGCAAGGATGAGGACGCCTTCCGCATGGCGTGTGCTAGCTTGGCATTGGCTGTGTTGTACGCTCACGTAACCTGTGACCAGTTTGTAAAGAACAAACAGCAGGAGCTGAAGACGCACTGGGGCTCGGGCGGGTCGTTCTCAAACACCAAAGACGCAGTGCTCGCCGGACAGTACTTGGTTTCTTCAACAGCTGAGAGACAGGATGGACAGGACGCGGTCTTGTCCATTGTGAACATCTGTGATTTTTGCAGGACCGGTCTGATGAACGGCCATACATGGACTAAACTTGAACCAGATGAAGCGGGATTGAGAGATATGAGCAACGTCGATGGTCATCATGTGTGGTTGGGCGAGAAGTCAAGATCTCCCGAAACTCTAAAGGGTAGGCTGCTAGCTCTAGGCTTCAGAGAACCCCTGCATGTCAGCATTATAGAAGTGCTGAGGGAAGAGGAAGCTGTCCTTATCAGGGAGTTAAACAAGACCTTTACTACACCTAAACCAGAGGGCTGCCTGGGATTATGTAGTGTGTTGTCAACTGGCGACCCAAGCCCGGTTTGGAACCGTTTGTCATGTAATGACTCAGCTGTGAGCTCCTATGACTCTTCTTACACTGTTGCCTACGGCGGGCGCAAGAATAAGCGCTCTAACAGCAGGGTTATATCTGGCCTAGCACAAAAGATGCCTCATATTGATGACTCAGATAGTGGTGTAAAACACATACCACTGCTAAGCAGAGAGGTTATCCGGGAACCTGCTGGCTCCTCAAGGTCCTCCGCTCTTCCAGCATCTGCCAAAGAGACAACAGCCATGTACCTCGACGCCTACAATGTGAGACAGTCCGATTGTGCTATAGAGAAGGATTCTCTGCCAGAAATCTCGACAGACCTACACTTGACCGCAGACACTAGAAGCGAGAATGTGTACTACGAGCAACTGATCCAAGGAGAAGCGTCTACACCACTGTGGACAAGTGATGACATCGGGGCATTCCTTGTGGAACACCCTCACAGCTTTGCTTCTGAGAGGTTCATCAGTTCAAGGGCACAGTCTGACACGGGCTCCCGGTATAGCAACAGGAACCACTTCTATAACAGCACCAAGCCTGATTACAGTTCCAGTGATTCAGAAATTGCTACCTTGCTGTTTGATTGTTTCAGAGGACAGTATAGTTCTAATCCTCAGGCACTCAAGATGACTATACATAACGGATTACGGGCTGCGACCATAGACAATGCTAGTGAACTGACTCTGTCACAGTATCAGCAGCAAACCCCACAGATTCCGTGTGATGAGAAAGTAGCCCTTGTGTCTGAAACACCTGCTCCAGCAGGTATGGTACGTGTATACCAAGAACCTGCGGTGCCCCAGATGAATCAGCAGATGACCCATCAGGGGGACAGTATATATACTATGCCAAACCTGGCCCGTCTCGGCTAAAGAAACCTATGGTGGTGGGAGATAATCTGCAAGCGAATGTTGACAGAGGGCTAACCGATAAAGATAATGTGCCTCCAGACATGGACACAGGTTTTGAATCGGTAGGTGGCCAACTAGATGACTTCATGAAATTTAACTTGCGGTGGAAATCGATTGGGTTTAACAAAGCCACCCTGGTGAACATGGGAATTCAACAATATCAGCAGATGGTCTATGTCACATGTGCCGGTATGGCCGAAGCAAGGTTGAAAGATAGAATGATTAACCAGGCCCCGAAGCATGTCAGCCCCATAACTAATCCTTGTTTAGATCTGACACATCCACCCCTGTGCTGTGGTTGGGTGCCACCGAAAGATCTGCCCCGGTGGTAGGACTGTTACGCAGTGATCCCATGTGTCATAAAGTAAACTGGAAGCTTGGTGTTGAATCCATTAAACCACGCAATAGTAACCTGAGCTATCCTGTCAACATGAGTTACAGGAGCAGGATTCCCCGTAGTACACTGAGCTGTGAGACTCACATTCAAACGTACCACGCGGTGAATGTAGCGACCCCTCCGAATAAGGGATTTAAACATGTCGAGCTGATTATCAGTGACTACCCAACTCTGACTAGGAGTGATTGCGCCAAACTACTGGTGGTTAGAAGTTCAGACACCTTGTACCTGGGGCCGGTCTGTACCATCCAAAACGTAACCGGCCTGTTGGTACACAGGGTGTTTTCCGAGGGGAAACTTCTACAAGATATCTTGGATATGCACACCTCTCTCCAGGTGCACCCCTTTGTGAGCAGGACCTTCGCCCTGCATATGATGACAGTCCCCTTTAGCGACCACTCAGGGGTAGGGGTGTTTGTTGGCCAGGCAGTCGGAGAGTGGAACCTAGGGTGTGTGAATGGAATGGCCATTATGTCCGAGACGGAAAAGTTCATCCTTGCTTACTATGTACTACAATGCCTCCTACGAGTACAGATCCTAACTCTCCGGGTTCTGGGCTTCACTATGAAGTCTATACAACCTGCGAGGATATGGCGAGTGAGTACTGGATTCAGAGTGGACTTCATTGGGTGCATAGTCGACACTATATACATGTGGCAGAATCGGGATCCAATGGGGGAGATACCGAAGGGTTAGCTACCATTCACAGGACAATGGACCAGCTGGGATTGCTTCACTTTCTACCAGGTAATGTGAAGATGATCTTGGTTGAAAGCTACACAAGTCTCTTTAATACAGAAGGCAGGCAAAAGGGGAAAAGACGGGACATGCCTATTCCGGTCCAGAGGCAGTTTAACCCTGATACTGACAACCTACTGTATACTGTCTACAACCTGTGTGCATTCACACCGAACTGATATCCGTAGCTAGTACTTGGGATACTATACTAGGCTCTGGCGAGTACGAAGATGTGACCCTGCACACCGTGGGCTCAAACGTTCAACCCTACGGGCGTTCTACATACAGATTCACAACCAGTGTTTCAAATGGAACAAGGTAACCATAGTGGAGCCCGTTCTCGAAAGGCTTCCAGCACTGGCTGAGGTATCACATGTGTTTAAGGGTAACACTCACGTGCCAGAAGGGCGCATAGCTAAAGCTCTACAGTCCAAGAAAATGTTAACCGAGGCTTGCCTACGTGGCCCGAACCAAGCTTCTGCAGTCTCACAAGGACCACTGTCTGCAGTCTCACAAGGACCACTGCCTGGAGTCTCACAAGGACCACTGCCTGGAGTCTCACAAGGACCACTGTCTGCAGTCCCACAAGGAACACTGCCTAGAGTCCCACAAGGACCACTGCCTGGAGTCTCACAAGGACCACTGCCTGGAGTCTCACAAGGACCACTGTCTGCAGTCCCACAAGGAACACTGCCTAGAGTCCCACAAGGACCACTGCCTGGAGTCTCACAAGGACCACTGCCTGTTGCTGTGAGTGTACCTCATAAGGACAACCAAGACCTTTATGTTGAAAAGGGAAGCAGTCCTAGACTAGTGTTAGAAGACCACAGCTTGTATTATAATGTATACTGAGATGTATAGAGAGTAGCTAATGGTTTCAATATGTGTTCCTGGTGTTTATTTCAAACTGTCTGTGCGTTATGATACTTCAATTGTAGTCCCGTGTTTATGATATGTACATTAAAGATGGAATACCATAGTAGAGTGTGTCTCAGTGGTTGTTTATTTCACATTGATCTCATATCATTCAAATACAATAGGTAGCAAGACATCATGATATATATAACCTCTAGCATCTAATATAGATGTGAGGCTTACACATGCACCACAGGTTCATAATGATGGCCTTTGATAAGGAAATGAGAACATCCTAGCTCATAGATAGGGCAGGAGTGCTCTGTAATCACGACTGGGATCCTTTCGTGTGCCATGAGCATGAAGTTAACTTCATCGACGCTCAACCACCTATCCTGCTTCATGAGAAGATCAGTCAGATCCTGGTGCCTGCTACAGTTATTGTTGTTTAGGTACACGCTGATCCCGGAAACACTCTTATTCCTTATCATATATTCTGAGGTTTTACTGACAATCATTTTGCGAACATCGCAGTAGCCTTTCTCATTGTCATTGTCTCTGAATAAACCCAATAGTGAAGCCACAGTGTGGAATCCGCAGTAGTTATCGGATGGCACTCTGCAGACCTTAAGGTTGTTCAGCCTGACGTAAGCTCCTAGTGTGCCTGCGTGATAGCAGTAAGATGTAGGCAGTTCATGGGGTATCAACACCTGTAGGTTCAGGCCTTTGTCCATCACGTGCCAGGCTCCGTTATTGTAGCAGATGGAACCGGGAGCCCACAGGTCATGGTAGTGTTGGTTTGTGATATTATAGTTGAAGCCGTTGGCGTTTACCTCTACGTTGACCCCAAACAGGCCTCCTACAATTGCCGTGATGGCTATAAATTGGGCCTCTTGATGGCACGTGTTATTGTACATTGCATATATGTCATTGCAGACTCCAAGCGGCGTGAAATTGTCGAGGCCGAAACTTTTCACTGCTAGGTGTACCATCACGGCCAGAGATTCGGGAGTGTATGGTTCCTCAGGTGCAGCAGTGTCAGTCAAGACTGGCCCCCTGATGTTGTCACTGGGCCACTCTTCGAGTACATGAAGAGGACCCACAGTGCCTCTATGAGTGTACCATGAGACATGGTAGATGTGCTCACGTCCACGTTGCCTTCCGTCTTCGTGTACACAGTCGAGGCTATGTTTCCCATGCAAGGCCTTTTCAGTGCATTTGCTGAAACACCTTGCTTGATGTTTGATCCGTGGCTCAAGCGTGTCACACCTAGGAATCTGTGGCCTTCGTGAAACCCCAACTTATCTATACTCTCAACCAGTAGCCCTTTGCATAACCGGCGACATTTGTATGGCTCGTCTCGTTCAGTTACCTCAGGTGCATCATGTTCAGTTACCTCAAGCGCCTCATCTTCCCTAGATTGAGCGTCAAGGTCTGGTGAAAGGGAGACCCTAGATTGAGCGTCAAGGTCTGGTGAAAGGGAGACATTTAGCTCAGAGAACTGATCTTCTTCAAGGTGATCTGGATTGTAATAGGTCTCATCCCCTGAGTCTTGGATTGCCATGCGTAGAGTATCATCGAGTCCTAACTGATCCTGGTCCTCATTACAAACCCAGAGCGAGTTGCACCACGGGTGAAATCTATTTCAGGTCCTTCGAGGGACTGAGCGATCGGTCTAGCGTGACACCTAGTTAAGCTACCCTTGATGCTACTGTGAAACCCGTGGGCCAGAGCGCCAAGGTGCGTGAAGGGTGGTTCTTGTTGTTCGAGGTAGGATCTGTCCCCGTGCTCCTTGACGAACCACCTGTCTCGGCTCTCTATTGCGCTCTTGACACTGTTCGGAATCAAGTTAAGAATCCTAGCGTAGGGCAGCTGCACTAGCAGTTCCGGAGCGTATAGCTCTGCAAGGCGTAGTAAGGTGCCCGTGTCGAGCAGGTCGCAGAACACAATCCTTAGAGCTCGTGCGATTTCTCGAGCGTCAAGGGCGTTGCAATTGTGCGATCCATTCGACAGGCGCTCAAGGTTCAGAGCTAGGCATAGGTGTTTGTCAGCATCCGAGCCGGTTCGAGACAGTCGATTCTTCAACGTGGGTTGCATATGCACCGTACCAATGTACACCATCACGTACCAGGCTGCGAAGTACAATAACCCAGCTGAGGTAACTGTGAGGTGCGAGCCTGTGGAGTCGTCATCCTTGGACACCTCGAACACGCGTGCCCCGCAAGCTGCGAACGTTAAAGCTATGGTAGAGCTCACGAGTCGGTCAGGTGCACTGTCACCCTCTGCCGCAAAACAAGGTAGCAACCCTTTGTGCAACAGCTTGATGGTTAGGTTCCTTTCTGATTCACTTATCAGCCTGAGACCGTGTAGAGTGTCGACTGGGCCCAAAAGGTGCTTTGTGTAATGCTCATAGCTGACCTTGACACGGCCCCCAGTGCTCATGGGTATGAAACGTCCCAAGATATCTGGCCTTATGTATCTCCACCCTCTCGCTAGCAGCTCGAGAATGTACACCGGGCTGGGTGACACGGGGAGAGCCAGGGCTTTGAAAAGCTGATAACACGCCCTGGTGGAGTTAACAAAGACGGGCCATATTCTAGCTGAGAACCTTAGAGTGTTAGGAGCCCTCAAGGTGAGCTCGTCCAGAGCTGATGTGGCCACTCTAGGGAAGCACAGCACTAGGGCTCGTGCTATCACGTCTACCTCTTGGGCTCTGGCTTCCATATTATCTGGGGCCTTGGGTAGTACGTCCACGGCTGTGCAGATGTTGGCGTCGTCCTCGCTTCTAATCGGGTACACAACAGTCTTTCGCTCGGGGAGAACCTGTCGTTTTGAATAATCAACTGTAACAGCTCGCGGTTGAGACAGGGAACACCGTTGTCGTAACTGGGCTGGGGCGCTTGCATTTGGTTGTGTTGGGCCCAGCTGGCAGGTGATCATTGGCGAACATAACAGCGAGAGCCTCTAGGTCAGGCGGCGCAGCCTTCTCTCTGTAGTCCTGGTACCTTGCTGGGTGTATCACGGTGCACTCTGTCCACGCTTGTAGCAAGTCATGGACATCACACCCCTTGGCCTTAGGCATGTGGATGTAATACAGGAGCAAGCACAGTTGAATCACAGCTTCGTTTCGCACCAGCCAGTCCCGCTGCCGAGGCGCCTCCACCGCGGCGCACTCCATGAGAAACACACACGGCGCTAGGAGTCGGCTCTTACATTGGACACAGGTGGGTTTGCTAATGCGACCTTCAGAGCTGCGCACTGCCTGCACAGCGGACCAAGGAGTGTAGCCGCACCATCTCATCTTGTCCAAGATGACCGTTACCAATCTGTAACTGTGAGCATTTTTGTGGTTGCTCGGACATGTTCCATGGTAGCGAATACCATTGACCGGTCTTGTTCTTCATGACACTGGTCCAATCATAAAACTCCTGGGCCCATCCTAGCTTCAGCTCGTTGTTGTTATCGGCTAATTCCTTGCGCTCTTGATCCAATCTGAGCGAAGGATTTCATGAAGCTTACCGGAGCCAGCATTGCGTCACAGACAAAGGGTCGAATAACTCTATGCCTTCGTTCATGTTGTTTTTGTTCAACAGCCACTTGTTTGCCAGATAGAAGTAGCCCATCGTCGTTTTTTGTTCAAGGACTATTCTGTTTAGTTCTGGCATATGTGTGCAGATCAGACCCGCGAGCCTCAACCTCAGTACCGAGTGGATACGCGTGTCCTTTGCAGATAGCCATGTGCCGTTCGGCGTACGTCCTGCATGTGTATCGCACCTTGTAGGGAAATAACCGTGCTATTGTTTACATGAAAGCGGGAGTCTCGGAGGTTTCAAATGATGCACATCTGACCCGTGTTGCCTGGTCGCTGGCTTCAACGCCTCCACGTAGGTACCATGCGCCCGGTCAGCGCCACTTGGAATGTTACTTCCAGGCTATTGTGTATGTCGTTACATCGTATTGACTCTGCTTGACTCGAATAATCGCAACAGTGTAGACATGACTCGTGGTCGACATCGTCCCCATCGCGGGTATCTTCTCCTCTGCTGTAGAGCAGGTAATCGCAATCTGAATCCATTCTTTAGGAGCCCTATCCTGGATACAAGTGCTAGATTAGTACCTACACACGCCCGCTCCAACATTGCCTCGTAGCCGGCAGGGTTGGTCACTGCAAAGCTTTCATCTCTGCGTGCCGGCACCGAGATAGCGAGTCTCTGAGCTCTGATTGCATCTGACCAACCTGCAGCTCGAGAGAGCCCTGGTTCCTGGTCATCTTTCTCACTTGGGAGACAAGCATAGACCTCTCGTAAAGCAGAGTCTTCACAGAGATCTCCCCGACTCCGACCAGGTCCTCGAGCACCGTGGGGTCGCTGCGGATGTCAAAGTGTGGGTCGGTCATGCACGAGTCCCAACTCCACGCTGCTGAACTGTTGTCTAACCGACTGCGGATGTCCTGTATCGGGCGTCAACGAGCCCTTTACGTTTGTCAAAGTCCCTAGGCGCTTTCGAGAGGTTGTAATCTATATTCTTCAGTGCCCGGGCGCAAGCCTCTCCCACGACCCTTGGGGTGATATGACCCACCTTGGGTAGCATGCGAGCCACGTGGGCCTTTGCCTCAGACCAAGGCTCGCCGTGGATTAACCCAGGCCTGTCCTGCGTCAGGTTGATGAACTCCATCACCGTGATGTCCTTTGACACCTTGGAACACATCTCTCTCCACACCTCTATGTATCGAGCGTACAGATTGGTGTAGCGTTGCAGGATCATCCTGGGCGTCTCGCTGTCTGTGTAGCACGCGTTGAGGGCTTCGTGTGCGGCAACAATGTCACTGTTACACTTACCATCTTCAAGACCAGACTCTGTTTTGACAACATCTATAGCTTGTCTCTTTGCAGCCAGGCGAACCATCTCCTGTACGAGGTTGTTACGCCCCAGTGCAGCCTGCACCATGTAGTGGAGATGGTCGTCACTCGAATCGACTCTAAGCTCGGGGTACCTTTCCAGGACCTTCTTGAAGCCTATCATAAGCTCAGACACTGTCTTGGTATAGCTGGCGAGGGTCCGTCTGTAGTTCTCAGCTGCTGCCTTACAGTGGGAGTCATAAGCTCGCATCGCATGCATCTACGTTTGGAACCGGTCGATCGAACACCGCGTCCTCCTCCGTGCGGCTTTTCTCTATCTAGGTCTCCCGAGGTCCACTTTGTAACTCTCCACGGCGGGCGTGAATCTGCCCCGCTCCGGGAGTGTCCTCGTCATTGTCGTGGTCGTGGTCATAGTAGTAATCGTGGTCGTTGCCCTGGTGGAACACGCTATTGACATGCTCTCTTCACTGTCGCTATTTCCAAAGCGTATAACTCTAAGCGGGTTCCTAGGTAAATCATCTAGGGAATATTCTGAACTCATACTGATGTCGTGGAACTCTTGCTTCTTCTCACTCCCATGTTCATATGTCACAGAGCCTTGTTCCATTGATTTCACCGTGTCTTCCTTTACAGAGTCCAGGGGACAGGTCGACAGAGCTGTGTCCGGCCTCGCAAAGGACATCGCCTCGGCCCTGAAGACATTGTCGTATTTTGAGAAGATATCTTTAACCACTCTGGTCAGCGTGTCTCTCAAGGGGAGATAATGATCAAAGGTGTCAGCCCTCTTCCAGAGCGAAAGGGTTTCCTTCACGCTGGCCATTGCATTGATACAAGCGTGCCCGGTAGTGCTGTATACGACTCTATCCTTGCGATGAGGCCAAAACAGTGTAGTGCGAGATCTCTTGTTCGTATGTGTGATAAGTACATCTTCTACATCTACACCTGTCTCAAATGGCGAAAGTTCCGGCTCACGGAAGATGAACTCTCGTGCTTGTTCGGCTCACACAGTGATTTATTCGCCCAGTTAGATCCTAAATGGATATCTAGGTTCATGATGAGGTGCAGGATCTTGTGCGAAGGGGAACTCAAGAGGTCTCTTGATATGTCACCCCTCAGTATATCCAATAACGTGTACAGGGTGCGGACCGGCGGAGTGCGTTCACAACCGCTGACAGCAGAGGACATATCGTCCAAATCGAGAATTACACAGACCTCAGTCTCCCCAGGAAACTGTCGTTTGGCGAGACTGCATTTGCTGTCTTTGAGGAGACCCTATCCGTGTTCTCAGGCGTGGCGTTTAGGATACAAGGTGGCGGAGCGCCAGCCCTTCCTTCCCTGGTGATCTGTCGGCGCTCAGACTCACAAGGTACCGCGGCAAGCTTGTGTTCAAACTGGCAGGGCGTTAACGGTCAAGGAGCGTGACATTCGAGGCCTGAAGGTGCTATCGGGCTACATCTAACGACAGGCGGTGTATCTCTGTACAGCTTGGTCTCCTCGTTGAAGACTGACATATGTCTGATCTTTGGCGAAGGCTGCCGAGAGGAGATAGTCCGCACACTGTGCGCTCTGGCTATAGGGGACAGCATGTTGGGCATCCAGTTCAGACTTAAATGTGTTCTGCCTGATCAAGGCAAGTGCTTTGATATGAGAGACCTGGACCCTCTAGAGTCAGGCTCGGCTCTACCAGATACATGCATCCCCGGGAGATTAAACTCGAGCCTCTCACAGATCGACACTCGAGCCCCCTTAGTCACTATAATCACGAGGGCTTAGCGTCTTTGAGAGACATGACCAGACTCCCCTCGGGGTTCTCTATCCTTGCAGAGAACCAGGGCGTTGTGGTGTTGAGACACCTATTGAGAGGCAGCTGTGGTGATCGTACCCAAGACTATGGCTAGCATGACAAAGGGAGACCGAGGGACGGTTCAGTTAAGGACAAGTAACATGTCGGCTCCGGCGGCTATATAACGGAATGGTTCCCGTGTGATCGCTGTCTGTTTAGAGTTGAGAGGGGTATCCCGGGCGTGCCTCCTGTCGTGATCCACTGCAGCCTTTGCCGGGGTGAGGAAGGCGGTCACCTGGGGAAAGAAGGTTTGAAAAGCGAGGTGCCCGGCGCTAACGTCACAAGACACTCGGCGTATGAAAGGGTCCTACCGAGAGGGTTTAGGTCAAGCAGTCACATCTTCAATCAATCGGTATGCCTGTTGCCTGAAACAATGGACATAGTCGCACCGAGGTGTTACGTTTCGCGGGCTGCGTCGCCATCATGTGCGCGTTCAATGTCTTCAGGCAACTAAGTGTCTCCCGTCAGAGCTCGCTAGCAGCCCCGTTCAGCTTTCGTTCATGTCCACCCTGAGCCTGAGAGAGGCTCAGACTCTGCTTTGTCCTACCTGTGTCTGAAGGAATCATTCGTCGCCTCGGATAAGAGCTGTTTCAGGTTGGCGGTGAAATCCCTTTCGATCTTGTCAGAACTCAGAAAGATCGTGTCTGCGAACCCAAGAGTCCACTCCGATCTCGTGGACTTGGAACTTTCGGGTGCAGAGGAGGTAATGTGCGAGGAGCTGGAAGGTGAGATATTGCGAATCCGACACGGGTTAGCTTGCAAAGATAGCAAGGGCGACAGCAACTGGGATAGCAAGGGGAGGAAAGCGAGCAAAGACAGGACAGCGAGGACTCCAGCCAGGGAGACACCGAAGATTACGATTGGGAGGACAGTCAGGGAGATGAGGATGAGGAAAGCAAAGACACAGGTGAGGAGGAAAGTAACTACACCCGTGGGGAAGACAGCGAGTGCTGTAGCTCTGACGGTGAAGCCGAGGATGACACGGACGATGAAGATCGAGTCGTAGCAAACATATCCACAGTCATCGGCACCGTTCCCAGGACCCGGACAGACAACGGGACATTTGGTCCTGTTTGGGCGCGGGCAAGGTTGCAAGCGAGTTTCAAGTGGATCACGATCGGGATACGGACTCTGGGGCTGGTAAACCTGAGAATATTGAGGGCTTGCGGGGTCTTCAACTCCAAGCACGGACACAGCAGAACCATGTTGAAGATCCCGAACACGAGCGGAGTTGTACCCCAATCCAGCTGGGCAGGCGAACCTACATTGCTTACCGATGACTTCTGTGTCATTGTACCAGAGAAAAGACCCAGCTCCCTGCAAACGCGGTTGCTCGATAACAACGACTGCTTTTTCAACTCAATTACTCTCCCAAGACCGGCGGGGCCAAAGTCGACTCGGGTTCCTTTGCCGATGGGGGTATAGTCGTGGAGATGTCAAGGATCGAGCAGGCCGTATGTAGCGAGGGCGCGAGAGGCTACGAGGAACATAAACTCTTTCGTCTCTTCAAGACCTGTCGCAGGAAGGTACAACAGTGCCTGTTCGGCGTGGCCGTCGGCGACCCGATATTGCAGACCCTGGCTGTAGGCGGCCTCTGTACAAAAGATCTTGGCTTAGGTTGCAAAGGCAGAAGCTCGGCTCCTCGGTGGCCCTGTCCACCATAGGAGATGGAGAGTTCTTCCCTTCTATCGAGATAGCGAAAGAAACCGACTTGGACGAGAGTGGCGAAGACATGCTCTCCTACCCCCTGTCGGAATACAATCTCAACCTCACAGTCAAGTGTTACCCGAATCACTACTCCATGGTTAGGGCAGACAGGGCTCCAGGCGAATGCGGCTCCGTTTACGAGGCGTGCTTAGACGAGGCAGTGCTACTGGGACACTGCGCCAGGGTCTCTGTCACACGGGCGCCAAGAGGAACTTTGATGTGAGCGCCTGTCTGACCTGGTTCTACAGATCAGTTCACCCGTGCGTGCCGGACATGGCCGTAGGAGGCGTGATGCTTGACTACGAGTTCACCGTGCACGGCAGGGGCGAGCTGTCTCCGGTCTACGCTCTCCTGAGCCATTTGGCGGAAAGCTGCAGGGTAAACTGCTTCCCCATGTGCAAGTTGATCACGCTCACTAGACACAGAGGATCATCGGTGTGGGCGAGGGGCGCGGACGAGCCGTTCCACTCACAGAGGCTGAGGGCAAACACCATCGGGGCCTTCCTGTGCGCTCAGGATCATAGGCTGGCGCCTCTGCTGTCGAGGTGTTGCAACCCCTCGCCCGTACAGGCCTCGAACTCTGGGAAGGGTGCGAGCTGTTGCCTCGCGGAGACGAAGAACAGCTCCTCTTGCGAGCCTACTCAAGTGCGCTGGGCCCCGTGTTTGAGTTTGAGAAGGTAGAGTGTTTCCCGAGTAAGGTCAGGAGCAGTCTGGGTGATTGGTCGTTCATGCGGTTAGCGAGCAGGTCCTACGGTGTCAACCGATACCCTGGCACCACGGTGGTAGACGGTTACACTGTAGCGTTCGCGTCCGAGTCCCCACTGTTTTACCTGAGGGACGAGGGCCCATTGGTGCAAGCTCGAGTCCGTGGCAATAGTCGTGAGAGCAGCTCTCTGTACAGAGCGGATGTGTTGAAGAAAGAGGACCCCGAGTGGCCAGGTCCCGATACGATAGACTCCCGAGAACGCATCAAGTGTAAAAATAAGAGCTCCGTGATCAACGACATGTTCATGCGCGGCGGAGGCCGGGACCCCTTAGAGAGTGCGGGGCGAACCAGAGGTCTTGGAAAAAACTGATAGCTACTCAGTGGGCGTTCAACAAGGCCCCGGTGAGGCGTCGCAGGATCAGGACTGGGAGCAGGAATACCCTCTTTCCGAGAACCTGAGGCGATAGGGAGCCTGTGTTCTCACGTAGCTGCTGTAAAGTGGCTGTGTGGCGCTCCTCCTGCCAGTGTTCCTTTGGGGCTGACTAGTTCTCGAGGCAAGCGGGTGACAGGAATGCTCCCGGTGCTCGGGCGTGTGGAGCTCGACTCTAGGGCGGCTCGAATCCGAGACCCCGCTGCGTGGAAAGGATTCGACGACCTGTGCTCCCGGGTGCTGGCGTGCCCTAGAGAAAGGTCTGGACGAGAGGTACTTCTAAGGTGGTGAACAAAGGACTCGCTACGTTCAGGCGTGGCGCTCTGGTGCCCATCTCCAACCTAATCCTGATAGTCGAGCCCGGAGAGTGGTGCGCGTCCCCATGTCACGGTTCCAATGGCCAAGGCGATGGCACCAAGCGGGACAGTCCTGTTGGCGTGAGTCTGATTTACCACAGAGAGGTATGCTCAGCTTCAGAGTTTGTCGAGGCCCTAGCGTGTAGAATGCTCTCGGGAGAGGTTCACGAAGAGCTCGAGGTACAATGCCTACGACGCGGGGTCTACAAGTACCTGCAGCGGGCACTGGCCTGGTTTGCGGGTGCAGCGGGACCATTCAGATCCCGAACTGTGACTGTCTTCACGCCCGAAGCTGACTCCGGTACACAACGGTGGACTCACACGTTACCCCCAGGTTTAGGCGTTCTGAAAACATGTAGCACCGGGTATCTCATCTCCTGCAAAAAGCCTTGCTGCAGTAGGGAGGGCGTGACCGCTCTGCTCGCAAAGTCTAAAGGGGTTATTCGTGTCAACTCGTCCGGGAACCTGGTGTTACATTCGAACCCAGGGACATTGAAGGTGTCAGCGATGCAAGGGGAAGCAGGCGTGCACGCTGTCATCAAGACACCCCTGGACAGCGTGAAATGCGGGGAGATTGACTGTTCGGAGGTACACGTTCGTTGCAACCGTTCACTTAGTGAGTTCTGCAAGCTGCGCTGTCTACCAAAGGGAATTCGAGGCCCTGAAACCTGGAAGAAACCCTTACCGTGGTCAAAGAGGGACCCGGGTTCATTTTGCACCAAGGTGTCGAGTTAAAGTACAGATGGGAGTCTGGGCGCGCGGACTTCACGGAGGCACCCGCTCGAGACTCTGCGGGTCGCTTTTGGTATGGCAAGCAGCTGCGAGAATGGAAGAGGTGTTCGATGGGAAACTGATACCTAGGCGAGAGAGGTTTTGGTACCTGATCGACTACAAGGAGTCCTTTGCTAGGCGTAAGGAAGGTGAAGTCGTGAGCTACGATGAAGCGAACCAGGGGTCTCCGACAGCAGCGGAGAGTCCTCGGATGGGGACTCTGAGAAGGAAAGCGAATCCGAGGGGTTGATGATCACGAGGAGAGCGGGTCGGAAGAAAGTGTAGAAGATGAAGGCGACAAAGGCGATGCCCAAGCAGACGAGGAAAGCGGATCCCGAGTGGTTGATGATCACGGCGAGAGCGGATCTGAAGAAAGTGTAGAAGGCGAAGGCGTCAAAGGTAGTGACAACAAGAAAGACCAAGGCGGCGTAGCAGGCGGTGGGACCCCGGGGCCCATTATGGTGAACTGTGAGTGGCGTGAGAGGGGAGTTTCATGTTTCATGATACTCAATTCATGTCTGGAAATTGAGTTCATTCCCGGGCTCCCTGGTGACGGAGGACATGTGTTCTTGAACCCGTCCACAACGAGGACTACAGGACCAGGGCGCAATTGGACAACAAGGGCAGGCTAGTGAAGTATTACAAACCGCACAAGTTCTTCTCCGTGATGTACGATGTTTACACCGTACTTGTTTACGGGTGTGGACTGAGACCCGTGTTTGTACACGGCCAGTCAGGCGCCGCTGGGTCTAATGTTCTTAACACGGTAATGGCAACACTTTGCCTAGCCGACAGAGTCTCCCCGGCTGTATATCCTATAAAGGCAAGGATTGCCATCGTGGTACACGAGGGAGAGAGGAAATTCTTAAACTAGCTCGGGAGGTCAGTCGCTGCATCGTCGTTACCACGGGCTGTAGGAAGAGAGCGGGCGCACTATCCTACGCGTTCAGGGAGTTACGGCCCAACCTAGAAAGAGAGGCCAGCTTGCCTTGGGCGGGACACGACAGGCCTACCTCTCACTACCCGTTGCCAGAGAAGTTTATCTGTGGCGGCTGGAGTATCGGCATTTGCCCAACTGGCGACACTTTGGCCCTCTGTTTCCAAGAGAAGCGGCGTGAACCACCCAGCGTGCTCACGAGACCCCAGATGGATAGGACTCATGTTGTGTCTAGCGGAGTGGGAGGGGCGGAGACAGATCGCAGACACTGTAGCCCGGGAGCGCTAGAGGCTCTGATCTCGAGCATCGGGAAGGGCAGAGAATGACAACGACAGTGATCGACCTGTACGACTTGGCGTGCAGAGCGAGGTTACTGGGAGAGATTGACTCACAACTGGAGCAATTCCTAGACTCATTTGAGGAGCCCAAGCGGTCGTCATTGGCGCCGGAAGAACCTTGTGACAAACAGGTGAGCGAGTACACAGTGTGGCTCACGTGCCGGCGTAGAGAAGGGAGAAACCATAGTCGGTACCCCAAATCAACCGCTTACACTGTCAGAGGCAGTCAGTGTGTGCGCGAAGCTGGGCAGAGATGTCATGGCGTGCTCTCACGAAGAGTCCCTCAACACCTTGGATTCGCTACAGGACTTCCTTTCGCTATTGCTCCGGTACCCCATGGTGCCGCGGCTGGCTATGGACACCAAGGAGTGTCCCGAGTGTTTATTTGAAGCGGACATCACGGTCGATACCTGGGAAGAAGTGAGGAGGAAGATTATGTGCTACCACTTCACGCTCAGGCACGAGCAGTTCATGTTCGGACAGAAAGACATCACCCGTTGAAGCCGCGGACTCGTGTCAACTCCGGATCGGCGACAGCGACGAAATGGTGCGAGCCGGACCTTGTGGCGGCGTTTTCCTACCCGATGCCACCAGCGATGATCGATGCGCCGGTGAAAGTGTGAAACCCATCAAGTTCCTAGAGCAGTTGGAGTCCCTGAAGAGGCGTGATGAGATAACCAAGCAGAAGACGTTGGGTAAAGACATATTCCACCAACTCCAATCGCATAGCCACACCCTGGAGGAGCTAGAGGCACCTAGATATCTGAGCTCCTATCCCCTGCGTTGCCTCTACCAATTTTACGGATCTCTGAATAGGAGTCGGGAGAGAGCCCAGTTCCTGTCTGGGCAGTACCCCGAAGCGGAGCTGGACAGCCTCAGGGCTCTGTTGAAAGTGGAAGATCTGAGAATGAACCTAATGTCAACAGCTTCCACAGGCACCAACGATAAGCTGCTCTCTTACATGTGCATGGCGATGATAGGCCCAGTCCGTAGATACAACTTGAGATATAACTGCACGGCTGAGAGAGTGGTGTTATTCAAGCACTTGATAGCATCGGGCTTCCCTATACAGACTGCCTCAGGTCTGGTGAAGAACATAGCCGTGTCCAAGAGAGTCTCTATGATCGCTTTACCCTTGGACAAGGGGGTAGAGCTACAGTTGCACAAAACCGTACAACCTACCACTTATAACAGAAAGATAGCTTCTCTCATATGGTTATTTTCCCACATCACTGCCTACTGTACGCTCCGACAGCTGGATCATGGCTACGTACGAATGGGAGACTCCCCAAAGGACATGGCCTGTGAAGGCATCTACGTCTTTGACCAAGATCACGTTGGCTTCAGATTGTCCCGAGAGCCTGAGCTCACAGGTGCAACACATTCCGTGTGTCCAGGAGCGGCAGCCTCGGCATACATGCCCTTCTCACGAGTTTTGGAACTGCTTGCACTGCGGGATAGCGTTCAGGAGAGACTTCGCTGATAGAGTCATCAGAGCCGGCCCCGAGCACTCGTACGGCGCACTGGTGCAGTTCGGTGGCGCTCCCATAACCAACATTGTCAACTTACAGTGGAACGCGAGGCACTGGAAAAGTACAACTCGGAGGCGCTCAAGATGCTCTGCTGACAAATACGAAACATTACTCTCTGATTACACGGCAACGAGACAGGGTCGGCAGAGTCGGCAGAGTCGGCAGGCTGTGCGCCCTAAGCAACAACCTAAGGTAATGCTACAATGACTTGGAAAAGACCCGTCTGCATGCAAAAGAAGAAGAAGAAGAAGAAAAGGTCTGCTAAATCACCGGGTGAAAGACAACCCGATGAATCACCTGTACCACTTTGACACTATGGACACCAGACTCACGTGAACCTGTGGTGTTTATATCTATGCAGCAATATCTGAATAAAGTACAATGACTGTACATGAATCAATGGCTTCCATTCATTTCCTTTACTAAGTACCCTCATATGAATTAAACAACCAAGGAGACGACATAGTGTAATGGGTTGTGAATACAGTTTTATTATTATTGTACAGTGACATAGAATAACACATGCCTTGTGCACTAATGTGAACACAACAGCATTGACAACATATACACAGAGCAACAGTGGCCTCGATTGCCACTGCTATTGCCACTGTAAACGCATCACCTTCCCATCCACTCTGCCCTCGTGTGTTTCGTAATAGCCAGCCGAGCAAGGTGTCCTCCTCTTCCCCATGATTCGCTTAGGCTTGATTTCGTGTAGCGAGGAGACCTTTCCCGTCTCAGGCTCATTTGTAACCTCGCATTGTTCGAGTCGATCCCTGCGATCCCCGGGAGTCTGGATGTGAGCCATAGCACTGTCTCTGTCAGAGTAGCTAGCTTCCGCAATGTACTTGGTCAAGGTTACAGTAACCACGATCGGCGGCCCCGGTCGAGATTGCTGGTGGACAGCACCCTGTTTACAAACTCGGGCTGGTTGGCGTGCAGGTGGGCGTGAGTCGAGAGTGTAGACCACTGGTTGTGTCTGGTACGAGTCTTGTCGAAGCACATAATCACCAAGGTCCTGTTGTTAAATAGGTCACACAGTACACGATGCTTTAAATATGGGAAGAAACATAACGTCAACATTACCACCATGGTATAAAAGTCCGCTCTCTTTGCGTGTTTGTCGTTGTACCTGCCGTTACTCTCTTCATGAACCGCTTGATCATGTCTCTACGCGAGTTGAACAGGGTAGATATGGACACGGCGGTCTTCAACGCGGCCTCCTTTACAACCAAAGACATCTCTAGTGAGCAAGGCAGCTCGGGCTTGGTCTTAAGCTCTATCACCTCAGCCAGCTCGAATATCTTTGCCATCCATGGCAAGGGCGGGTACCTGTCGAAGTGTTCACACCCTGACTCTTGTCGATTATATCATATTGAGTACGGAATCCTTCGGACAGCGCTGTTGAGAACAATGCCACTATGACAGACAGGCTGGCTTTGATTATTATATGGTCACCGTCCCCATCCGAGCAGCACACCCCCTTCGCTGGTTGATATTCTTTCGCACCATAACCCAGTTCGACAGGATCCCCTTTGTCGGGTATGTAGTACGGACCTCTGAACTCCAACTCAGGTTTGTGAAACACGAGCAGAGCCGCAGCGGGACCACGAAGAGCCAAAGGACCCGGTCTGATACCGGGTTCGAGTTACCATGGTTTGTATCAAGGAGCAACTGGAACCTGAGCACACGTGTCTGCTGCAGTGTGTTCTGCACACGTACCCCTGAATGTGATCTCTGAAAGAGCATTCATTCTCAACACAGTAGGAAACCCATTGGGGATCCTCTATTAACTCTATGTGTGAATGGTTCATCCCGGGTCCGCTACCTATCGGGCTCCGCTGCTTTCCTTTTCCTCTTGCTATTCTTCTCCTTCTTCTGTCTATTCACTTCCTCCAATAGCACCTTCCTCTCCACTCTCTTTCTTGACAATATGAACCGTGCCGTACAATCACCTGTGTTATTATCTTGAATGAATGGCATGACAACACCACAGCGTAACCACTCACATCTCTCCATGTGTTGTCTCTTCCCAGGCTAGCAGAGGACAGAGCGCCGATCTCATTCTGGTGGACGAAGTGGGCTTTGTTAATTCTAAGGTGCTACTGGCTGTGCTGCCGAACATTGCATTCAGAGGGCGAAAGCAAGTGCACATCACAAGTCATGTCAACAACACTCCGTGGCTGAACAAAGTGGCGGATATCCGCGGGGACGACGGGGAGCCCGCGTACCACGTTGTGTCGCAGAGCTTCAAGTGCAGGTATCACGAAGGGAACCGGGACCGACCTGCTTCTGCCTCGGAGTGTACTGTCCACAACATATATCCGTAGACAACCATCTGAAGGAGCTGATGAACATGGTCACGCCCGAAAGGATTCGAGAGCGAAGTCACGGGTAGCAGCAGCACTTCGTCCCACGGATACAAAGACGGACAACAGCACTCCCTTCGAGGCCTCGGTCATAAACAAGTTCCTGTCGAATAACAGTGTCACCCTGGAATACATGAGTCGGGCGTCTGTGGCCAGGCGTACCTGTGTCTCGACCCGACATTCGGAGGAGGCTCTAAATCGTGTGCCGGCGTGTGCTGTGCGGTGGAGTTGACAAGCGGAAAGCTAGTGGTGAGTTGTCACGTCGTCAGCCGAATCAAAGACCCGATACCAGAAGGTCTCTAAACATGTATCCGTAATCTAAGTTCTTGTGTTCCCCGCCACGAGACGATGTGTTTGGAGGCGGACTCAGGTCTAACAGGGTGCAAATGTAAGCTCTTATACGAGCCTCGTCCTGGATCGTCAGCGTTGTCTCGGTGTCTGGTACGAAGCACGAGATCAGTTCCACGGCCTGACACCAGGTGCCGCATGTGCATTTGGAGTCTGAGAGTTTCACCATCCACGCGGTAACCGCTAGAGATATGATGGTGTGAAGAGATCCTCTTTCCCTTAGGCTCTCTTTGATAACGGCCAAGTACTTAAGGGGTCCGCTGCGAATTGATTCAGCTGAAGCGAACGCCGCAAGCACCATATCGCCCGTACCCCTTCCAGTGACAGCTCGAGATGCACTCGTGTATGAACTGCTCCGGGACCTGGTTGCCTATGGCAAGTGTTATAGTCCTCGCCAACTCACAGGGCACATCAAACGAATAACAGTGTAGGTGATTGCCGAGTCGGCCTTTGGTGTAAACTGAGATTAAGGCGTCGACCATGAGTATCCTAGCAGGTGAGAAAGATACGATCTGACTATATAGGGTTTTCAGCTGGCCGTGATCCATGTTAGAGTAGAAGATAATGTTGCGCTGGAAGGAGGCGAACACTATCATGAACTCGTACTGTGAAAGGAGGTACTCCCATGGGCCGTCATCAATGCTGCCACGGACTCACGAGCAGCTGTGCAAGCTGGACACAACATAGTGGCTAGAGTCGTTCTTGTGCTTTCTCGTCAGCAATAGCTCTATCAATAGCAATGTGTTTATAACTGATATGTCTAATGTACTATCTCTATCCTTTTCTCTCAGGTTATGGCCCTGGAGGAACTGGAGATACGCGATTTGGATCAGGTTACTCGTGTGTGCGCCGCTCTTCTAAGTGCTCACATCAGACTACTGAAAGTTGTGATGCCCAGAGTAATGTGGAAGGAAGTGCCTGTTATCGTGGTATTTGAACAAAACACCTACGTCAACGCACTGGTCGATGTCAAACATTTAATCGAGAACACCCTAGTGCGCTCGGGGTTCAAGGTCCTGTTCTACAGCAAGTGGTCACATATCAACAACAAGTACATGCTAGGGAAGCACGTTGGTGCCAAGACCAAACTCGCAATGGTTCTCAGTACGGTGTTTGCGATCAATAGAGAAACCCTTTATTACTGTGACACAGTAATGTCCCTGGGATGGGCAGTGTTATCCGAGGCCACTAAAAACACTAGGATGCTCGAGTCGACCATGGGCACCTCCAAGGGTGCTGGCTCCAGCAACAAGATGGGCTCCAACATGGACGTGTTCATGTATAGGCGCTCACGAAAAGGAGTTAATGTCGCCACAGATATAATGGCTGGTGTGTTGGAGACACGTGACATCATAGCCCTACCTGTGGATCGGCTCACTGACAAGGCTCACGCCGAGCAGGGGAAAATGCTACTGGGGAAATTGAGAGAAGAAATGTCAATGGTAACCATCTCAGAGTCAGCGAAAGGTAGCATCGTGACAACCGGTGGCAAGAAGTCTGTACAGGGAGAGTACACCAGAGACGATATGCTTTCAGCGTTCTTACTTCTATGCCACACCAGAGATGAGATATACAGCGGTGAGACGTCTATCAGCCTAGGTGGTGAGGTTTATTACAAGTAGCAAGTATCTATAACAATCAACAGGCACAGTGATTCAATAAACAATTCCCAATGTGTACAACTCATGTGGAGAGTGTCTTTATTATTAGCAATCTGAGGGCACAGTGATTCAATAAACAATTCCCAATGTGTACAACTCATGTGGAGAGTGTCTTTATTATTAGCAATCTGAGGGCACAGTGATTCAATAAACAATTCCCAATGTGTACAACTCATGTGGAGAGTGTCTTTATTATTAGCAATCTGAGGGCACAGTGATTCAATAAACAATTCCCAATGTGTACAAATCATGTGGAGAGTGTCTTTATTATTAGCAATCTGAGGGCACAGTGATTCAATAAACAATTCCCAATGTGTACAAATCATGTGGAGAGTGTCTTTATTATTAGCAATCTGAGGTTATAATATATAAGCACAAGGGTTTGCAAACAATGGTGCTATTCATCTTCAAACACAACTCCTGTCGCTCTTCCTTCGATCTTGATGTATCCACCAGGGTTATACCAAACCCCACCGTCACCTTGGTCGTAGAAGTCTAGGCCATTACTACGTCGGTACGCAACCTCATCCTCGTGGTAGCTTCTGAGAGCGGGATCAATGTCTGGGTCTGACCAATAACACTCTTCCTCTTCTTCCATGAAGGGACCCTCATCCCTAGTGTCAGTGTCGTCCTCGTACGACTCCTCGGAATCAGTGTCATCCTCGTCAGTATCCCGGTCACCTTTGGTGTAGATTCGAAGCTGTTCATTCTCATACTCCATGTCCATGATGTACTTTAGGAACGGGTTGCAATGGCCTGGGTTCTCACACAACTGCAAAGGGTAGTGTCTGGTCGTGGCCGTGCTGTGACTTGGTATAGTGAGAGGGGTAGACCTCTTTTCAGTTTGTGACAAGGTAAGGGTAGTAGTGCTCCCAGTGCTGGAGCCGCTGGTCGGGGTGTGGGTTAGAGCTGAGACTGGGGCTGTGGTATAGTTCATTACAGCTGCAGCTAGCGGAGTCCTGTATCAGGCACGGCTGGTGTGAGCAACCCAGATGCAGCACCTGTTGAGTGGCTTTCACTCTGCACAGATAAACGGGTTGACTGCAGGGTGAGTCTTAACCAAATGATTAGGATGTAGTGTGTTATGAGTTGAGTCCGCTCTTAAATATGATATAGACCAAAGGGAACTGTTCAGTACAGGTCTGCTTTCCCGACCCAACTGCCTTTTATCTAAACCTTTTCGGTGAGACATCCATCCTTTTCTCAAATGCTACCCATGGTTGGAGGAATGAGCACTCTGTTCAGAGTAAGCCTGTCTCTTCTCATATGCATGATTGCGATGATGTTGGTTCAATATTTTCACCTGGTGCTACTCTAACCCCCAACGGTCCGCATCGGACCTCATCTGGCCCATGCCCTTTCTGACAGCAGACCTGGGCTGGTTCATGTCCTTTGTAACATCAGACCTCAGCCGCATATCCCTTCTACATTCTGAGCTCAGCTGCTGTTTGCTTTGAGATGGTTCAGCGCAACTCGCTTCGGGACTCTGATCCCATACATGGTTATCTCCGACAGAGTGTCCGCCGCAATTGTCCCCGAGCTTTTGCTGATAAGTGGCACATACCGTATCAGCTGGCACAGCTGGAGTGCGATAAGCAAAATCAGGGCTTGTGGAGCGTGCGGTGGCACGATTGTGCTCCTGCATCCATGGTCTAGCTTTCCGCTCTCCTCTTTGTTGCTGCTGTACTTGCTCTACCTGCTCGTCTTGCTGCATCTGCACATGTGGGCCCAGCCACTTTTGGGTGACATTTTGTACAAGTTGTTTATGGTCACATATGAACTTCTCAGTGACACCCATGGCACGTGGGCGTTCACCGGCAAAGCTGTAAACACTAGAAACTTCATCCCCAGGAACTTGGAACTGTCATTCGCGTGACCGTGCCTATCTAGGAACAGCTTTTACACGGGTGTCAATCTTCTCCATATCGAGTCCTTCCCTTGTGTGATCTATAACAGAGGGTTTTACTGGTCCTTATAGGTTTGCTTGTAGTTAATAATAGAAAGAAAGCGTGTTGTGTAACCTGCACATTCACTGTGTATGTTAAACCCCAGCACCAAGGTCGCCAGGCTACTAGAAGCTAAGCTCACTGGTGTGTTCTGCTATGACTAGCATTGCCTCGTTTCAACCCCTCTTGAAGCCTTATCTCAGTGACGTAGTCTGCGAGATCATCGTCCACCTCAAACTCCTCTGCGTACAATCTATCCTGGTCATCATAGTCATACCCAGTAGCACCGTGTCGGTCCACGTCGCTGTTGTATCGGTCGTGTCCGAGTGGACTGTGGAGTCTAGTCTCCCCGACTCCGTACCGGAGTCGACTGGTGTGTCTAGTGTCCCTGACTCCAGACAAGGCGTGTATGATATTGACAGAGCCAGCATAGCTAATGAGAATCCTCTTGATCATTTCGCTGTGCTTTGTAGCGAACTCAACACCAAAGGCATTAGTTTCCCGTGATGACATGAGCAGAAACTCTTCAAATGACATGTCCAGGTTAGCAGGAGTGTGCCCTATCCGAAGCTTGAAACAGTCGTTTCACGTTGACATCCCTTATTGACCCAGCGTGTTGCCCGGTGCCTTGTTGACCTACACTGTTAGCCCTGCTCGCCATTACTGTTCCCAACTACTCTTTTTGTCTAGACCTTAGAGGTACATTTGGGAGCATACATTAGTTAATGCCTGAGTCCTACTGAGAGTCACCGAACCCGTTAGACTCTTTCGAACCGTGTGAATCAATGTCTTCCATCTAACAGTGGCAGGGAAGAGCTGCCTACTTTTTTAGTTGTTGCAGAATGACAGACCGACCGTAGGTGGTAGAGGAAAGCTAAGGGAAGAGTCACATAACACATAACAGAGCACCAGAGCTGGCTGGCTGGATGAAATGAGTAAGTATTCTTGGTATAAACTAGTAGTGTTAGGATAAACAGGCTGATGTAGAGAACAGCGCTGGGCACGTCCTCACCTTCTACATTCACTAACAGACCTACTATGGAGACCATCCTAGAAGAACCCCATGCGACCATGCAACCCAAGGACAAGGCAGACATGTACGATTATATATTACGGCAAGATGATAACAGGCTGATGATCCTAGCCGAAGAGGCCGTTAAAGCCTTGGACTCTCTGAGTGAAGGGGCTCTAGCCTCATACAATGATAATGATGTCCATCATGCTGAGAAGGACCACCACACTACTGCGACCATGCAACCCAAGGACCACGGCAGACATGTACGATTATATATTACGGCAAGATGATAACAGGCTGATGATCCTAGCCGAAGAGGCCGTTAAAGCCTTGGACTCTCTGAGTGAAGGGGCTCTAGCCTCATACAATGATAATGATGTCCATCATGCTGAGAAGGACCACCACACTACTGCGACCATGCAACCCAAGGACAAGGCAGACATGTACGATTATATATTACGGCAAGATGATAACAGGCTGATGATCCTAGCCGAAGAGGCCGTTAAAGCCTTGGACTCTCTGAGTGAAGGGGCTCTAGCCTCATACAATGATAATGATGTCCATCATGCTGAGAAGGACCACCACACTACTGCGACCATGCAACCCAAGGACAAGGCAGCCATGTACGATTATATATTACGGCAAGATGATAACAGGCTGATGCTCCCTAGCCGAAGAGGCCGTTAAAGCCTTGGACTCTCTGAGTGAAGGGGCTCTAGCCTCATACAATGATAATGATGTCCATCATGCTGAGAAGGACCACCACACTACTGCGACCATGCAACCCAAGGACAAGGCAGCCATGTGCGATTATATATTACGGCAAGATGATAACAGGCTGATGCTCCCTAGCCGAAGAGGCCGTTAAAGCCTTGGACTCTCTGAGTGAAGGGGCTCTAGCCTCATACAATGATAATGATGTCCATCATGCTGAGAAGGACCACCACACTAGACCTGTGTCGGACTAGGCATAGGAGAAGACAAACTACACTACTCGGGCATCACAAAGACTGGATTTATCACGATAACAAGCTGATGCTCCTAGCTGAAGAGGCCGTGAAAGCCATAGAATAGTGATCGCTCACACATGTTGTCATTATCTATTGTATCATTATGAAATGTCCTAATAATTCTGTCAGATACCAATTGTGTTGATAATAAAGCACACCAGGTAGCAAATGTATATTACGGTTCTGTCTTTATTCTGCACACATATACACACACAGGTACATACATTATTGTACATACATAATACGTGGTCTGTAAAAGTAAACAATGTGTTCTCTATCAAGTGGAGGCAATGGTGTGGCTACTGAAATGTGTTTGTTCGTCTAATTCTCCCAATTGCTCCAAAATCAACCTTAGCCTTAGTACCAGTGTTTGGATTGACATCATAGTACTCGTCCTGGTAGTAGTCGACCTCATAGCACTCTGAGTCCCCATCCTTGTTTGTACCTTCAGCCTGCTCATAGTCACGCTGTACCAGGTTCACGTGTTCTTTTCCAACCCGAGGAGCAACGTCCTGGTGCAGACGCACCTTACGACTTCTGTGGATACTGGGCCGTGTGCAACGGTCAGACGGTTTCACGTTTGCTAGGGAACTGTGCACGCTGTCTAGGCTGCCGTGACTATGTGATCTTGGATCCTTTGATTCCACCCTCATAGAGCTGGGGTCCTCCTTGACACCTGTCGCAGCGTTCGGTAGTGTTGCAGCTTCTGGGATCTGTAGATCGGAGGGGGTCTGGTCCGATCTGACTGTTTTACTGCCCCTATTACATTGTACAAGGTGTCTAGCCTCTCCTGTTGCTGTGTCAAACCAGAATAATTCTCGTCCAGCTCCATGTTTCTGATCATCTCGTAGTCGTCGCCACTGTCGTCCCATTGCTGTACAAGCTCTGATATAGTATTGTACCGTACCCCTACGCCCTCCAGGGTGGCCATTATGTATACGCTGTAGTCTTTGTCTGGAAGGATGTTGTAGCTAACAGTCTTATCTTGGTGCCTCACCAGCACCTCAAACCTGTCCTGTTCCATGTTGTCAGGCCTTATGAAAATGTAATACCCGACAGGTTTGTTACACATATCTGCAATAGCTTCATTCACATTCTGCTTGCTGACAAACCTCCGTGAGAGCATCTGTGCAGCCCAAGCGGCCGCCGGGTCTTCCTTTCCAGCGGCGTAGTTAGGTGTCTTTCGCAGGATGCCTCCGCAGGATCGGTTGGGAAACATGATCGTGTTTGGTTCAGCGCTGTCGGTCCTGATTCCAATCTGCCCCAGTGTTGACATTCTATTTGCTAGTTAATATAGCCTTTTGTCTTAGCTAGTCAGGTTTCTAATGTGAGTACTCTCCACATGCCCAGATAAAGGACTCTAAATTGACTCTGGCCAGAAGTAACTCATCCGGTCGGGGAACCTTTTCCCTTTTAATCTCCCGTGTCAACAGGCTTTTCCAACCGTGCTTCATGTCCCAGTTGCTCCTTGTTCACGGCATAGCCAGAAAGAGAGCCAATGTAATGACAATCCTTGTAACCCAGTTCCTTCTGAGGTTCAGCGACGACTCAACCTCGGAATAGTCCTGTTGCACCAACCACTCAGCACCCAAACGCACGACTCTCTCCCTCAGTTCGTTACAAGCGGCCTTGTCCGTTATGAAGCTGAAATAGGCAGAGTAGAGAGGCTGCAGCTGCAGCAGTAACTCCCCACCACTCCTTATCTCCTTTGAGTCAATTGCCTTCTCTGACACCCAGATTAACTCTATTGAAAGGTTCTTTGTCTTTTCACCGTCAGTGTTAATCGGGAGAGGGTACTTCGTGTATAGGTTGTAGAAGTTGCCGTTGCTTAGACGGGCTGCCTCTCCGCATATTCCGATAAGGTTACCGTGAGCCAACCCCGAGTCCCTCATCGCTTGTCCACACAGCTCTGGGTTGGTAGTCCACAGTGACAATGCAACTCGCATGTTCTGAAGTCTGATGCGGCGGAACTTAATGTCTTCAGAGAGTCTATCCACGTAGACCAATCGGCCGTCAGTCGTCAACCAAAATGATTTGATATCCTGCTGGAAGTCGATCTTGTCACAACACACCTGGCTGCACAGCTCGGGTTCTTCGCCTGTCATTAGCGTGCGGTTAACCCAGAGCAGTTCTCTGTCAGTTAGCGGTTCTGCTCTGTTCCAAAGACGCTTTGCGGTGTGGCAGGGCACACCAGAGAAAAGCCAACAGTATCTGAAGTGAATTTTCATCGGTAACACAAACTCTAGTACGGTCGATTGCGAGGGATTCGATTGCTCCTTACCCGTGTGACACATGGAAATGTTGTCCGTGATGCATTCACTGGGGCACAGTATGACATTATCGGATTCACCTGAGCTCCAGCTAAGCTCTGGGTGTAGCGCGTCAACAGGGTCGCGACCGCACCACCGAGCGCTGTCCTCAAACCCGAGCGAGACCTCGTGGTTATTTAGCCAGTTAGTCAGCGACCCCATTGACAACGCTAGGTCTGCCCCTATCGGGATTGCTGTCGACTGCGTGAGAGCCAGGCTCTCCAAGGCCGATGTCAACAGAGAAAGGGGCGGATGAATACCGATAGAATGACCGAGTACAATAGACTGATGAAAGACCGATTTGCACAAGCTGCGCTAATAAAGGAGCTCGGGGTGGAGCGTGCTAAAGCGAGGATGCTCGAGTTACAGCTGTACGGAGCATCGGTGAACGATAAGTCAAACTCCGTAATGTACCGGTTTGAGCGTATGATAGATAGAGTGTTTGAATATTTCCAAGTCAAAGGAATGCGTATGGAACCGTTTCAGATAGAGCTCTTCAGGGGCGTGGTGTTGGGTGTTACCAGTAGTCAATTTGGAGACTCTCTCTTCAAGTATAAACACCCTCTGCTTGAGAAACTTTGCCTAGCCCCTTTAGGCTCAGAGAACTATGACCACGTCAACCCTGCCCTTGGTCACCTTTACCAGGTGGAGAGAGAGTTCTCTCGCTACGCCAACCCTTACACACTTTGCCTAGCCCCGAGACAGTGTGGAAAAAGTTTAATGATGAGGCTGTTACTAGCGGCTGTTCTCCTACACCTCGATATCAACGTCATGGTTCAGGCACAGAATAAACACATGTGCAACACCTTGAGAGTTGGGGTGGAGAGCGCCATGGAAGAACTCCAGCACCTGCAGTCTTTTCAACACACAGAGAAACCAGTGACCATTTGTGGTAACCCAGAGAATAGGATCTACAGATTTGACCCCGGTTACAAGGGCTCTTCCTTTGCTCACTTCTTGGCATCCAGTAATGACGTGAGTATAATCTTTAGATAGATCTCAATAGGCAAAGGGTGTCTATCATATTATGTACTATTCTACCTTTTCCTAATCTACCCTTTCCTACTCTGTTCTGTCCTAACTGAGTCTGGTCCCATATGGTAAGTTTGATGTGAAAAAGTATCCAACCTTGACCAACAATGAATCCCGAGACCCACATGAGGCACCGATGTGGCCTGAATTGGCCTAGGTGGGGGCCATGGGCTCCGGGTTTCTACCTCGCACTAAACAACTTCAAACTTTGAAAAAGTTAAATAATAGCCAAGGGAGATGTTCACCCTAGCCCAGTCACTGACAGACTGAGCACATTTTGGGTATGGGACTATGAGCGGGAGGCGGAGCTACCATAGATATCCAATCATGGATAATGTTTCCAAACAAGACTCTCCAACTGAGCCATGGCTCATGTTTCAAATGTCTCAATTTAGGGCTATTCTTCCCTCCCACCCTTTCTCTTTCTTTCGCACGCCCATGTCCTCTCTCACCAACCACATTTCAGACTTTTCTCAGTTTAGGGCTATTCTTCCCTCCCACCCTTTTTCTAGCTTTCCTTCTCAAACTCCCTATTTCTGCCCCTGTGTCGACTTGGCACTTTGAAAAACTTGTTGGCTCACGTTTAAAATCGAGACAGGATCGAAGCGTCCGGCGGTCGCCGAGCCCTGATGAGCCCAGGCGTCGCCTGTTTTGTGAGGCCACGGGGCTCCAGTGTCGACTTGGCACTTTGAAAAACTTGTTGGCTCACGTTTAAAATCGAGACAGGATCGAAACGTCCGGCGGTCGCCGAGCCCTGATGAGCCCAGGCGTCGCCTGTTTTGTGAGGCCACGGGGCTCCAGTGTCGACTTGGCACTTTGAAAAACTTGTTGGCTCACGTTTAAAATCGAGACAGGATCGAAACGTCCGGCGGTCGCCGAGCCCTGATGAGCCCAGGCGTCGCCTGTTTTGTGAGGCCACGGGGCTCCAGTGTCGACTTGGCACTTTGAAAAACTTGTTGGCTCACGTTTAAAATCGAGACAGGATCGAAGCGTCCGGCCCGGTCGCCGAGCCCTGATGAGCCCAGGCGTCGCCTGTTTTGTGAGGCCACGGGGCTCCAGTGTCGACTTGGCACTTTGAAAAACTTGTTGGCTCACGTTTAAAATCGAGACAGGATCGAAGCGTCCGGCGGTCGCCGAGCCCTGATGAGCCCAGGCGTCGCCTGTTTTGTGAGGCCACGGGGCTCCAGTGTCGACTTGGCACTTTGAAAAACTTGTTGGCTCACGTTTAAAATCGAGACAGGATCGAAGCGTCCGGCGGTCGCCGAGCCCTGATGAGCCCAGGCGTCGCCTGTTTTGTGACCCACGGGGCTCCAGTGTCGACTTGGCACTTTGAAAAACTTGTTGGCTCACGTTTAAAATCGAGACAGGATCGAAGGCGTCCGGCGGTCGCCGAGCCCTGATGAGCCCAGGCGTCGCCTGTTTTGTGAGGCCACGGGGCTCCAGTGTCGACTTGGCACTTTGAAAAACTTGTTGGCTCACGTTTAAAATCGAGACAGGATCGAAGCGTCCGGCGGTCGCCGAGCCCTGATGAGCCCAGGCGTCGCCTGTTTTGTGAGACCACGGGGCTCCAGTGTCGACTTGGCACTTTGAAAAACTTGTTGGCTCACGTTTAAAATCGAGACAGGATCGAAACGTCCGGCGGTCGCCGAGCCCTGATGAGCCCAGGCGTCGCCTGTTTTGTGAGGCCACGGGGCTCCAGTGTCGACTTGGCACTTTGAAAAACTTGTTGGCTCACGTTTAAAATCGAGACAGGATCGAAACGTCCGGACGGTCGCCGAGCCCTGATGAGCCCAGGCGTCGCCTGTTTTGTGAGGCCACGGGGCTCCAGTGTCGACTTGGCACTTTGAAAAACTTGTTGGCTCACGTTTAAAATCGAGACAGGATCGAAGCGTCCGACGGTCGCCGAGCCCTGATGAGCCCAGGCGTCGCCTGTTTTGTGAGGCCACGGGGCTCCAGTGTCGACTTGGCACTTTGAAAAACTTGTTGGCTCACGTTTAAAATCGAGACAGGATCGAAACGTCCGACGGTCGCCGAGCCCTGATGAGCCCAGGCGTCGCCTGTTTTGTGAGGCCACGGGGCTCCAGTGTCGACTTGGCACTTTGAAAAACTTGTTGGCTCACGTTTAAAATCGAGACAGGATCGAAGCGTCCGACGGTCGCCGAGCCCTGATGAGCCCAGGCGTCGCCTGTTTTGTGAGGCCACGGGGCTCCAGTGTCGACTTGGCACTTTGAAAAACTTGTTGGCTCACGTTTAAAATCGAGACAGGATCGAAACGTCCGACCGTGGCTCATGTTTACAACAGGGCCATGGCTCCTGTTTCCAACCCAAGTTCAAATGTCCAACCGAGACTAATCCTATCTATCACAGCATGGCTCATGTGTCCGGCCGGAGCTTTATTATGTTGTCTGTGTGTGTATGTGATAGTCAGCCCACGGGTGGATATTGTAGCCTATGTTAGAGAGGCTTGGTTGGCTATTACCTTTGTATAAATGTGATCAAGAGAGCTCACTCACTCACTCACTCACTGTATGCTTAACACTGTTGGATCCTTAGGATCCCATAGCAGTAGAGATTGTCAACACACAGTGGACTATAACCATGTCTCACACAACTATATGTTATGAATGTGATCAGGCCAAGCGGACTGTCTATGATGGCTCAGTGTCCATGGATGTAGTAATCGACAACGGGAACAACAAGGAGGGTTCGGTTGTGTCAGATCGTTACGAGAATATGAAAATTGAAGGGGATTTCACAAATGTAATCCATCCAAACCTGCGCAGAACACAACGCTACCAGTCTACCCCAGGTGACCAGAAGGAATCATCCAACACCGATGTTGTCATATCCAGAGATGGCACCAGTGTTCGTTTCGGGGACTATGAACATGTAACATCAAAGGGCAGAGTGTTCATTTCCAGGGGAGCCTTGGCTAAATTTGAGCAAGACATCGGAGAGGGCCTGGGTTTACACTATGACACAGAGGCTAATGGCGCCCTGGTTGTTTATACCGATAAAGATGACCCTGCCGTTAGCTCACACGGTGTACTGGTCCTGGCTCCTAATTTTATACTAGCCCAAGAGAAAGAAGACACGGAAGACCTGACTATGACCAGAATCGGCTATACCAAGATCGAACCTGATGTCAACGGGGGTATTCGCGACATACATGTCAAGGGTTCCATGATCATTGACCTCTACATTCGCTTGAACAAATGTATGTCAGTCTACCCGGGGCTGGTTCTTTGGGGAACACTTCGAACGAATGGTTCCAGCCACCGAAAGAGATGGTGATCCCTGAGAAGCAACCAGACCTGGCAATTGTTGAACGTGCCGATTTGGTTATCTCGAGGGGGACGCATCGGTTGTGTTGCGCTCAGGCGGAGGAGTTGTCGGCGTCCGGGACTGTGGCAGTGTTACTGATGCCAGTCAGTTACGGACGATCAGGAGATAGGCATGATATCCACACCAAGATTGTTGTAGTGTTTCAATGACTTTCCGATCTGAATAGAGATCGCCTGTGACCGCATGTGAGCTGTACAGAAATAAAGTATAAATATAAAATAAAGTCTTCCATTGTACAGGTCTTCTAGTGAAACTTTGAGTGGGTGAACTATTGGGCCAATTGTATAAACTAAGGGTCGAACTTGAAATGTGTAGACAGTTTGCAGTTTATCTTTGTCCATTGTGTTAAAGTGAAATGAATAACGTGTAATAAAGATGTTTAACGAAAAAGCGTGTTTGAAATCAATGTTGCTATCTGTGTTACCCACCATCCTACTATCATATAATAAAAGACACAATCACAAGGACACAGAGTCTTTAGGAGATTTATTCAAGTATCGACAGGCAAAGGGACAATGAGATGTCCAGGTTATATACATATATACAAGGGTGTTGGTGTCTATAACATTTTATACCTCATCTTTGTTAGGTTCGGTAAACCACCTCCACCACCACCTCCTCCACCAAAGAAAAACATGTACCCGATCCCAAATGATAGAGCCGTGGACCACGTCATTAGAATAGCTACAGATGTCCATAGGGCGTATCACTGGCAAATCCTGAAAGCCAACCTCGAACGTTACCCTGCTAGCCGTAATCTCATCATACCGCTTGTCAAACTCTTGTAGGTTTCTTGTTATATTATCCAGGTCGCCTCTCACGTCCAGGAGCTTTACGCTGGTGTTTATGGCACGCAGCAACTCAAGCTCTGACATGTCTGGAATGCTTTCTTTCACTAGCTCTGAGAAAGACATGGGTCCGTCCGATATGTGCGGCCTTGAGAAGGGTTTTAGCGGAGGAGACTCGATCTCTATGGAGGCAGAACCCTCCATCCAAGTGACTTTCTTGTCCTGGTAACAAATACCTCGGTGACAAGGGGAGCATACTGTTTTGCATTCACCTGGGTCCTTAACGCATCTCAGGTACCTCACGTGAAGCTCGGGTTTGTGACAGTACTTGCCATAACAGTCGGACGGTTCGTAATACTTGCCATCTATCAACCACACTTTGTAGTCTGGCCAACAAGGGACTCCGTCCGTGCTCATCTTGGGCATGGGTATGATCCCTCTTACTACGGTCTTCTTAACGGTCCCCGGGATAGAGTGTGCTATGAAAAGCTTTCTGTCTTTGTACAGGGCTGTGCCGACGGTGGGAAACTCGGACAGGCCTGGGTGCTCCTGCATGATTGCCATGCCACTGGGGCAGCTGCCTGAGCGCTTCGATGCTATCTGCCTCAGACAATTTTCCACTCCTCTGGTCATGAACTTGGTGTGCATGGCGGCCTGCATCATCTGATGGGTGACGCTCTGCATTTGAGCATACCACATTTGATAACTGGCCATGACTGAGAACTTGACGTTGGTGTCACGCAAGCGGCCTCCGTGTTCCTCATCATCGCGTCCCTCAGCATGGCAAAGTTGCTGTTGGCGATGTCGTTATTCTTCTGTATCTTCTTCTCCTGGTCCTCGATCCTACCATTGACTAGGGCTATGTTGGAGTCGAGCTTGTTGCTCACTTCCACTAAGGTATTCGACACGAAAACGTATGAGTTCTTATGTGTGTCCATTTGCTCCTCCAATGCGTTGACCCTATTAGAAATGTGCCACGCCAAACCTAAGGCGGTTGATCCTGTCACGATACCAATAAACCTCTTGGGCCTAGCGCTGCCTCTCTGTGGTTTGTCAAGCCAGGGGAAGGGAGCGTTGTCAGGCAGCTCGTACATCCTAGCCTTCTTCTCCTGTACAGCTAGCTCCTCGAGTCCTTCCCTCATCAGCTCCCCGGCCCTGCGGCGTCGTTGATGATCTCGTGCGCCGAGTTGCAGAGCCTCCCGTAGTCCTTCCTGCAACTGTTGTCTCCGCCGCATATGGCAATCAGACAGGGCCGCAGGGAGCTCACGTCGTAATTGGCGCAACTCACATTCAGGTTGATGTAGTCTATGCCCGGGGTGAAGTTGGAGACAAAATACAGAGCTTCTACGGGTTTCACCATCACACCATGTTCGGCTTCAACCACAGGTTTGTCCACAGTATAACCGTCGTCCACCCACACTAAGTTCATACTGTGTGTGATGTCCCCCGTGTTGTATGCGGTGCACACCTTGTTCACGGGAGGCGCGTACTCGACAACGCGTACCAAATCCAGGATGCCTACCATATAGTGGTTAAGATCTGTCGTGGGGATAAATGTGTTGATGTTCACTGCGACCTGAGGAGGTGTCGTGGAGATAGCGGCCTTCTTGCTGGGTTCTCCCGGGGTGCACGACTCGAGCTTGTACAAATCGGCTATGTAGATTTTATCGTAGCTGGTGCTGTAGAGCTCCTTGTGGGGCTCCTTGAATATACCCAAAGCCCCGTGAGCGACTATGAGCCCGGGACACACAATCGTGCTACTCAACCCTATGTTGTACTGGGGGTCGAGACAGTTCTTTGAACCAGAGGCCGGGTCCTTGTATTGGCTTTCGGGGATGTGGATGAGGACGTCGTCCAACTTCATCACCCGGGGTTGTTGACATCAGAAGCGGAGCGCCTGTTTCTGTCGCTAGACTTTGCTGGGACAGTAGATATGCCTGCCGCCATCTGCTGCCTCTTCCAGTCCCTGAGCCTGTGCACCGCCGATGTGATACCCAGTATCGCCGGGGTGTCGGATCGAACGCCTCGTTTGAAATCGGAATCAATCGGGGATATCACAAACTGGTTTACACCGAACGCGACCGCTACCAGCTCGGGGAAACCGCTTGAGCATCTCGAATGAAGTAGTGGTCACGGTGATGTTCACCATCAGGTTCCTAGCCCACAGAGTTGCACTGGACCCGGAGCAGCACTTGGTGCTTAGGTTCTCTTCACAGTTTAACACGGTGTTCGTTTCCATGTCAGCCAAAGATAGATTGCCCTTTATCTCGGTATGCTGAGAATCCCTATTTTCCAGCGGCCTAATCTTCAGTCCCCCTGTAAGAGACAGTGTGAAGATTATCTTGTTGGCCCTGACTTGTTGCCTTAGCATAGTCAAGAGGTACGCCATAACCCCCTTCGAGGTGTCGTCTCCGCTCCCGGGCGCCCACATGTTCTGACAGCGGCCAGGTTTATCCATGTCAACCAACCCCTGGGGTGTGATGAAAGCATCGAACGAGCCCAGCTGCAAGAGGTCTATGGTGCTCAACAGCTTGTGGGATCTGGGCAGCCTGAGGAATAGTTTCACCACCCCCTCTCTGATGAGGGCTGATGAGAGCTCTGCTGCAACCCTGGTGAAATTAGAGCCTTTCCATTTTACCCCCTGGCACTCAGTCGTACCCCAGTCAGTAGCGTCCAGCATGATAGCGGTCGAGTGCGTGGACACTCGTACCTTGGCTAGCGTTTCTGCTACGGTACTCACGACCTTGGTCAGATCTCGGCTTGTGGATGCTATCGGAATGAGGCACTCGTCAAATATAACCTTCATGATTACTTGGCCCGCTTCTGCCACTGTGTAGAACGTGGGTACGTCGAGCTGTACCGATAGATAGTTTGACCTGTAAACGGCTCGGTCCAGAGAGAGGATAGTGGCATCGCAAGAGGAGGGTGTGAGAAAGTCCCTGATCTCTGTCGCAGTGGGGATGTACGCGGGGTCGCGATGCTTTAGACTCGCCGCACTCGAGAGCTCGCAGATTGCAATCGGCGCCCGATGCGGCACTATCTGCGTTGGTTATACCCACACCAGGTGCTCTGGAATTGGCTATGCAGAACCTGTTGCCTTTTGAATGAAAACAATTTTCCCCCAGTTGAGCGTAACATGTACCTATCGACTCGACGTCCCCGAGGCCTACGTGAGGTGAGAACACAGGCGTAATGAGAGTTCCGGATAGTAAGGACCTCATCTGTCTCTGGCCATATTCTGCTTGCATCGGGGCGTGTAGCGTCCTTCTCAACAGCTTGTAAGCTGAGCACTGAGGATCTGGCCCGCAGTCAGCCATGGGGTCCTTGCCAAAGTAATAGTCTCTGTTAGCAGGTGTGGCGTGGAGTAGAATTGAAATCTTATTCAACGGGGTGTTTGCCACAACACGGTCTGAACAATTGAACCCTCCTGGGATCACTAGACAGGAGGTCCTGTCCAACCTCCTAACATAGGCACCAAGTATGGACCCTTCGGCTCGGTACCTGTCGAGATCGCCCACCGAGTCCCCGAAGGGTCTCCAGTGGGCGAAGATCCTCCCGGGCAGTAGTGTGTGCACATGTCTCTAGTTCTTGTGTAGTTGTTGACATTTAAAGCAAAGCCGCTTTGGCTCCTACCCTGACACCAGCCTGTCTGGCTGTTGCATGTGATGGCCGTAATCCAAGCGTAAGGAGCATATCCGTAAGGATCGTTGTTTTTGACGTTGTTTTTGACGGGGGAGCAGATTAGGTATGAGAGCCATGACAGTGAGATCACTAGCAGAAGCCTCATGGTGCTATTTGGGGTTGCGGTGAAGGGCTCGAGGCAGAATAAAATGTCAAGTCTTTGTGATGCATAGACTAAATTAGGATAACACAGTCAGTCACACTGTGATATGGTAAGGTTATATATAGTACCTTATTATTGCTGAAAGGGTTATAACAGAGGATTAGGAGCTGGAACCCTGTCATTGTCGGTGTGCTTGTATTTCATCAAGGCTTGACATGTAGGCGCAAGACCAATGAACTGTTTAACGGCATCATTGTGAACCTTAGCCACGTCGTGGTCCGGGCAAGCGGTCTACCCATGTGAGTGGTGATGCGGTTCATGATGCGTGAGAAGCGGCATTGGCTAGCGAGTACGATTTGCCAATCAGGTCCACGGACATGTTCTGTATCACATCTATGACATTGTCATCCCTCATGGTGTGGCCTAGATGAATGTTGACTTGTTGCTCTGTGAACTTGTGGTTGTAAGAGTCGAGGTAACCTTTCACCTCATGGGACTTCAGCACTTTGATGGAGTCCAATGTGTTCTTGTCTAATTCGCACACGGGACAACCCGATACCCTCGTTGTCGTACTGCACTTCGACTATGGCGGGATGCTCGCTAGCGTTGAGGTTCATATACAGCATAGGGTATTGTTTCTGTAAGAAGCGGTCATTCTCGCTGAGCTTGTACAGCTCCTGATCCTGTTGCTCGGCGGGCTCAGGAAACATGTGGAATATAGCGTCCGCTGCCATATCGGAAGAATATCCTCTCTTCGATGCAGGTCTCGTGTCAGACGAACCGTCGTTCGGGGCCCCATCCTCTGAGGACTCTGAATAGCCATCGCGAGGCATGTTAGGGTTACTAATAGAAACCGATGCTCGCATCTCACCCGGGGTAGCCTGATGATGACTGTAGCAGGCAGTTGTCGTTCGCCTCTTAGTCTGAGGTTGTGTGTTAGCGTCATCCCGTTCGGGTCTAACCCTTACCCTCTTATTCAGTTTTCCTCTCTCCGGGAGGCTGACTCGACCACCCTCGGTCGATGATGGAAGTTGCTGAGGATAACACCCAGAAGGCGAGGAAGAGCAAGAAGGTGAAGAGGAAGCCCGTTCTGCCATCTTCCGCTGTTGGTAAAAACGGAGACTTATACCTGGATGTGGCTGGATTTATCGAAAGTGATAAATGCACTGTGGCAGGAGGGCTTATAGGGTCGTGTTGCAGCTCACTGTGGGATGGCCACTGTTTATTCCGTGTCAGTTCCAAACACGTAATTGTCATAGTAAACAGTGCGCATTGTAAATGGTGCAAAGGCGCTTCGTCTACACCTGTTAAAGAGAGCGATGTTGACGAAGGCAGGACTAGAGCCTACTTACGTGGCATGTTCCAAATGTCCTTGTCGGACTCTATGAGGCTATCTGAACTGATATTCGAGCTGACGCGTACCCAAACCAAGAGCGAAAGGCACAGCTTCCCTGTAACCTGTACACCTCCCTATTGCACAGTTGAGACCGTGACACACATTTCTAGTCTCGCGCTCCGGAAACTTGTCGAGTTTGACAAGGACTTTGTCTGGGGAGACAATCTCATCTTCAACACCAAGGTGGACCGTTGTCAGTCGGGTTCGCAGTAACCGAGACAGGTGACAGAAGTCTAGATCTTCGCCTCCTCTGCAATGTCCCCCAGCGAGATAAGACCCTTGGTGAGCCAGGGGTCTAGGATAGGCCCCGTGTTCTGCCAGAAAGACATGTGCGCATTTGTGAAAGTGTCAACCCAGGACAACAAGAGAGCTGTGGTAAACATTACCAGCATGACCCTAGTCGACTATGCAGATAGAGGCGAGTACCCGAAGGGCCTCTGCATTCCGACCCGTCTCTATTTGTGCCGATCTTCTGCGCAGAGTGCTACGGCACCAACGATGCCGATTACACAGAGGCCATGGCTACTATTGTTTCTAGTCAGAGTGACAAGTTTCTCGTTGGGGTGTGTAGCGTGTATGGAGTGTCTCAGGGTGAGAATTACCCAGAGTCGAGGAAAGATTTCATTGTGAGCAACGACATGGCTTACTCTGGAGCGTGTCAGCCTCAACCCGGAAAGGCTGTATTTCTACACAAGGTCAAAAAGGACATTGGTCGCGTTAAGTGTTACTGGCACGTGCACAGTAGGTCAGTGGACAAAACCTACCTGTACTGCTGTGTGGCGTGCGATGACACAGAGTACACCAATTGCGTATTGAATCCCGAGATGAGTATCGCCTTCAGCTTAGGCACAGTGGGAGATAACAAGAGCGGCCCCATAACGGAAGAGTGTAGTTTAGTTTCTGTGCCCATGAGACCGGGCTGCTTTTGCACCATGGTGACAGGGCAATATCTGACCCAGACAATGACCAGGATGGGATTCTCCACACTGAAGGACTCGGCTCTCGGCGGGCATCGACTCGAAGGATACGGCGCCGGTTGTATGTGGTTCGACCGTAACAGCCTCAGACGCATTGGACGAGAGCTCACAGGGCCAGACTATGACGGAGACAGTTATCTCCCTAAGGAAGGCTGTGCTACACCAAGCTGCCGAGGTGCGGCGCTGAAGGATCTGTTAGAGGCCATCAAGGTTCAGTATACCGTACTAACTCAGAGCCTGACATGTCCTGACGATCCGGACACATTGTTCACGATGCAAGGAGCAAATGATTTCACCCAACGCACTGGGGTGAAAACTAAACTCTGCGCTGGTATTAAACCTACTGACGAAGATACTAACAGGGGAGTGACATACCCTACAGGAGATACGCTAGCGCCTGATCACAAACAGATGGAAGATACAATGGCCGTTACTCAGACCCAAATAGATAATCTGATCAAGATTTTGCAGCAGCAGCAGCAGCCGAATCTCCCTCAGCCGGCTCTGCCTCAGAATCAACCATATCAGCAGTCGCAAGCACAACTCCAAGCTCTCCAGAGTTTCATGCATTTGGTCCCCGCACTTCAGAATTTTACCCAACCTCAAGCCCAGCAGCAGCAGCAGCAGACGGGGCAAGGGTTCTACAGGGGGGAGACTATGTACAACCCGAGCGGTTCACCTAATCTTGGTGGGAAATCTGTTCAGTACGGGACTATGACTGAGGAGCAAAGGAGGAAGATAGCCATGGAGTACAACAAGGAAGAATCTGAGAGACAGGCAATCTCCCAGAAAGAGCAAGAGAAGATGATAGAGTCGATAAAGTCCAGCATAAGAGACGTACTTGTAGAACAGCAGCGCAGTTCGGTGTCACAGGAGGCCACATCTAACCAGTCCAGTATGGATACATTGCAGAGTTTAGCGAGAGACACTCCGTATAAGCGTGCGCGCAAACAAGCCAAGGATGATGACCACGATCCTGGTGATGTCTCTAAATTGATGAACGAACTACGCGAACTCACGAAGCAGATCTCAAAGCGTGGCAACATCGGCTCAAGCGAGGAGAGCTGTGACATGGTCACCATGGACACGGAAGAGATGACGACAGCAACAACCTCGTCAGTCAACAGCCAACAGTCTCAGCCCCCAGCACATCAGGCGACTATGGCAGTGATAAACAAACAACAAGCCGGGTACTCGGTACCCTCTGGTGGAAGAGGAGGCCTTAACAATTCCACCTCGGTGGCTGATTTTATCTCGGCTGTTGTCACCAAGATATAGAATATATCTCCATATTGCATTAGCCAGACAGTGTACGGTACCATATTGGGAGTATACTACTTGTTTTGTACATCCTTTGAAATTGTTTCTATTATATGTCTTGATGTATCCCATAATCGAAATAAAGTCTTACAAAACATCCTTGGGTGTAAAGTGTTTGTTTCCTTTTATACCTTGTCATGGCAGTTGATCTACTGGGAATGGGTTATGATGATAAACTGTTTACACGCCAGTAAGCAAGCCACTAACGACACACACCTTCCAACAGTCTACAACAATCTGACACTCGACCATCGAGACTATACCGTATGCTACTATGACCAGGCAGAGGTCCATCTGTTTCATGCTCAACAAACAACCTCTGACAGTGGTCCTAGCCCAGCCAATTTCCGCACGGAGGAACTTGGTGACTGATGACCGCAGCGATAACCAGGTGCTGGTATCGGGGCTGAATGGCTACAAGGGTGAATGGAACAACCTAGCCCTGGGTAATCTTGACTTCAATCACGTACCCTCTCAACTGATCGCTTCGACTACCAAACACCGTCCTGGAGTCGGAGGCGTGTGTGTCAGAATGATGCCCATCGTCTGTCAAGCCGAAGAATACTCTTCCATCGTGGACCTGTACAACACTTACATCGCAAAGGGGAGCGCACTGATAGCCAGACGGTGTATAAACAGCTACACAGGCACCGAGGAACTGTACATCCCCACAATCCCGATCCACACATTTGTCTCGGAGTGGAACAAGTCGCTCCAACAGTTCCACGATATGATCAGGAAGCGACGGCTTGGGTGACCGACAGACCCAACGGCAGCGTCGCATCACCCTGGTGTCCAACGTGACAGAGATCGCGCTTAAGAACGTACCGATTGTAAGTGACCATTTATGGTTCGTACTACACTCTATCGTGTCAAAGCCGTCAATGGTCAGGCGGGTTCTGCAGCTGGTGGGCTCCATTGCATCCACATCGGGCACGGTGTACCACACAGGCGAGGTGGAAAACACCACAGTTCCCGGGAGGATGCTATGCACGCTGGGAAACTATACCTAATAGCGAAATCCGTACCCTCCACGGGAAATAATGTTACAGTTTTAGGAGACGAAGCCGGTGCGACACTAGGTCTCGTCTGGGTCCCCGAACGAAGACGCACTGCAAGACCACCTGCGAAACAGCCAAAACTGCTACTACGTACATATAGGTAACAGGACTGGGAACACCTTCAGGTGCAAAGGGTTCTGTGAGTGGAGATATTATAACTACACCGTGTTCAATAGGATGACTACAATTGGGCAGGAAACAGTCTCCAAGTTTGAAAGCACCACGCTGTCGGGTAACACAGGCGACTCGGCTAGAGTGCTAAAGCAAGCTTAAGCGACCCAAATATTGATTTTGTCAACACGCATGAAACACGTAGACTCAATACCTTACGGTGTGTCGCGTCTGCTCTAACCTACCATATACAATGTTACCCAGAACCTTTTTACCTGATCATGACGTGATCATGTTCGCCTCTCTGAACAGGACTATGATGACAACAAACGTTCATCCCCTCTACCTACCTCCAATCGTATGCTGGCTCAATCGGGACCTGTGCGCAGGTGCAGCGTGTCAAGCGAGTAGTTTCCAACATAGTCAAGGCTATCTCAACCCTGCTGGTTGCTGCCACTATCCTTTTACACATTATGAGATTGTTGACCTTTTTTGCATGGGGTGTACTCGGAAGCCTGTGGTCTCTCATGGTGTGCGTCACCTTGATGAGCGGTTCCATTCTTACCGTCCTGAGTTCGGAGAGACGAAGCTGTGCCAGTGACACCATCGTGATCGTGGACCCAATGGCTGGTGTAGCCGTCTCCCAGAAAGTGGTCATGGCAATATTCTTCTTAGCCACCTATATTTACACCTGGCTATACTACGAAGTCTGCGGTGGTACCGAGGTCCTTGTCTCTTGGATTGAATGCGCCGGACAGACGAGGGCCCTCTCTGTTCCCAATTCTAAAATGGACAGCGTTCGTGTTTGTCTGGATTAACACAATTGGCTTCGTCAGACTAGTTCGATCCAATTGAACTCATGTCACCCTACCAAGGGACTCGGTTATACTTTGTCTCATTTTCCATTGTCTACCTGTCCTACGACTTGGCACTTGGGGATCTGGTGGCAATCAACTCAATGTGGCTAGCTGGGTACAAGTTGATCTTCTTGGCTGCTGCTGTGAAATCGGTCACATCTTACGTATGCCTTAAACTGGACACCATAGTCGAGAGGACCAGGCAGTTGCAGTGCTCGGCTGTCTCGACCACGAGCAAAGGTGAGGCACTGGCTTTGCACAGGGAGGAGAGACTGTCTCAGGTCGACAGCCCCGAGGTGCGCTACAGCAACCGAGCGTTTAGACATGGCGGGCAGATACTTTTTCACCCTTATGACCAATACAACCCACCTCCAGTCTTCTGGTGCACTCTCGTGGCGTTGCTGCTCCTCTACAACACGGCCCATCTGGCTATTGTCCCCATGTCGTACACATCGCCCCTATTCTGCGGTGCGCCCGCTTACGTGCTCTACTGGGCAGCTATGAGAGCGACCACGATGATGTTAGGTTGAAGACAATTTCTCTTGTATTAAGTAAAGACGCAACCAGTCTCACTACGTGGCATAGGATATGGTCTACCGCAATGGTCAACACGGATCTGGAGGGAGAGCCCAAAGTCAGGACAATAGCAAGTGACTCTGGTTCACTGGATAAACGTCTGGATCAGTGTATTACTGTACTCCTATGCATACTGGTATTATTGAACATTGGCCTGTGGTTTGCTAGACTCTGTTTCCATACCAGCGCCATAGTTGAGTAACAAGGGAGACGACTCGAGATCCGAACTGCGAATGGATCGTCTTCAGGAGGAAAAATGGTGGATAACCCTTTCGAAAGACAAGACCGTTGAACCACACAATATGAGTAGCGATCTGCGCTGCGAGCAATGGTGGACAGCAATTGCGTGTGGGAAGGAAGAGAGTGCTCCTGCTCCTGCTGCTGAGTCTGCCACCAAGAGCCAACAACCACCAGTCAACATCCATAGCTCTAACAACTCAATCGTGACTGGCCAGGCTGTGAGCCCCAGAAGGGCTGCCGGTGACTCTAACGCAGCCTGTGTATCCAACAGACTCGACCATTCCCTAGACACATGTAGCATGGTTCAGATGCTCTATGCTAAAGTTGAACATGCTAACCCCGCTAGACGCCACAACATCCAGGATAAGGATATCCTGAAGGGTATGAAAAAGTGCAAGAAGCTGTCCTTCGAGAACCCAGAGCGCAACCCGAAAAGGAAATCCCCTGACCATTCGGTGTGATGTTAGTTTAGATGCTGAGGCGAAACTGTATAATTTGTATGTGTTTGTGAAACAAATAAAAGTATGTAACACAGGTACACGGTTAAAGTCACTTTATTTGTCAACGGTTATTATAATACAACACACAACATGGTATACAAATGAGTGCCTAGGCACAAGGTCACAATTATAATACAAGATAGGGTGCAACTGTCTACTACACAAAGTCAAACTAGAGTAGGGAATGTCCATATCTAGGTTTCAATGGAGTCTTTCACAAGAGCCATCTGTTCATGTTCAGCTGGGCCATGAATCTGTCACCGGTCTTGATTTCGCTGAAATTATAACCATTGCAGGCTCGCACCACCTGTCCTCCTGCGAATCCTTGCACGCTTTCCACGATGTTCATTGCATGCATGACCACGGTCCTAAGAAACCGTTTCACAATGTCATTCTCTACGATGCTGCTAATGGTAACAGCGTCAAAGTCCTCGTTGACAGCTGCGGCTGCGCTGGTTCTCATCACATCAGGCACTTCATGATAGTCAGCCCCGTTTGCCACCAGTGTCATCATTGACAGTATACTTTGGGGTGTGTAAGGTGAAACGAGTTGGAATATGTCCAAATCCTGATCGTGCTTAATAGCCTGTATCACCTCCTCCACGGGGTCTCCTCCTGCCTCACAGTTCACTCTTCTGGTAGCCAGCAGTCCTCCCCATATGCCCTTGTTCACGGACATATTGTAACCTAGATTGAGGTTCACCTCACGTTGAGCCGCCGTGTCCTCTCGGTTAGGGAGCTGCACTGTGAAACGGTCTCCCTGCTTCATGTACTGGTGTCCCGTGTTGATGAGCTCCACTTCGTACAGGTGCGGTGTGTTCAGGAACGGTCTATTTGCAATGGAGCTGCTGGTGGCACACACAGCCACCTCTTTTAGGGTTCCGAGTGAGTCCGCGCTCAGCCCGTGTAAGCGTCGGCACGTACGAATCTGCATCTTTCACAAAGTGGAACAGGCCACCGGGTAGGTAGTTCTTAGCCGACTCGTATTTGTAGCATCCGTAGGGTATGTCTGTGGTTGCGGTCCTATGTTCACTGAGATTGTGTGTGTATGTACGAATAGGGTTGTGCACTCTGGTGGACGACATAGTCGATGTCTAAGGCGATGTGGATCTTTTTGTCCCGTGGGATATGTCAGACTATGCGCTATCACAGCAATACGCTTTCAGCTGCAGAATATGAATCTCTCTGCTCGAGATGGATCTGGACAGGTTGGAGAGTACGGTACGTTGGGTTGCTTGAGCACGAGCGACACCGCTGTCAGTACCTCCAAGAGAATAGGTGCTTCTTCACTGTTGAGCCTGAGCAGCCTGACCGTAAGCATGTTAAGATTTGAATCCGAAAGCACACCGAACGTTTGGGAAAACCAAGGACACCACCTTAGAATGATGTAAGTATTGAGATCGTCCTGTGCACTTGCTTTGGGTGGTATGAGACTGTTGTCCAGCTCACACGTGGACCGTTCCTTATTGATCAACAGCTGAACTGGATTAGGCTTCATATCGTAGTCTTTAGTGAGTTCACTTAGAGACTTTGATGACGTGAGGCATATCAACTCTTCCAGTGTTAGCCTGTGCAGCGTAGTAGCCCAGCTCATCTCCTTGCCTCATGTGCTACTGTTGTGGTTGTAATGTCAACGGTGACAGCTGAAATGAACCCTCCTCACCCAAGGCTCTTTGTGTATGGCTATGGGCTGGGTGCTTATTGCATAGGTGTGTCAAGATGAATAGTTCATCTCCACCCTCTTGCGGTAAGCCACCAGTCTGTCATTGTAAAAGTCGACAGTGCCTATGTTCTCGGCAAAGTTGCAGTTTGTCATTTGTATAGCCTCTCTTTTCACCACCCTAGTGAGCACAACGTACACCGAGGGCTTTATCGGCGACATGGAGAAATGCCTTGGTGGGTGGTAGAGCACTTGCCCGTGCACGGTGCAGCCTTGGCAGTCGTGCGTGTTCATCGCCAACAGACAGGCCAACGGGTGCGTGGTCACAGTCCAGTTCATGTGATTCCAATTGGAAGGTGCGACCCTGTACAGGGTTCCCGTCAGCCCCCTCTCACGTAGAACTCGTTGAACTGTCCTTCCGGCTTGAAACGAATGCCCTCCACTACACCTTCCGTGTCTGACACGGAAGGCGATTGCGGGTCCTCCCCTGTTTGCTGCCCACCCGGCAAGGCATATGATGGTCTTGTCTTTCTTTTGGCAACCTGTATACCGTTGAAGTCCATGTGCCAGATCATTCGCACCTTGCAACCTACCCAGAGCTTGTCCACCTTCAGATAGTCTCTTTCCGTGGGGAGGATCCCTTTGCGGTATCTGGGCACGGAAAAGAGCTTGGGCAGCGTCTGTGCAGCTTGCTTCAGCACATCGTACCAAGCGTTGGGTCCTTTGTAGGACGTCCGGGTTCGAGTGACGCTGAGAAACTTGTCCCCCACACGGGCATTGTCTTTCGCCTTGTTCATGTATCTCGTCGTGAACGCCATCTGCTGTTCATCCTGGTGGAAGATCCGCAGCTTGTCTGGTTCGTATTCGGGATCCATAATGTCTAGCTCGCTGACAGACACCAGGCTCCTGAAAATGCGACGCGATTCTTCCGTGACCGTGTTGAACTGAAGGTACGTCAACGCCTCAGCGTAACCGGGGTCCTTGAACTGCCGCCTGTTGACAAAGAGCGGAGTCGAAGGCGAGAGGAGCCCTTCGAACCGCTCCGTTTCCCAAATGCGCAGATTAGATCCCACAGGCTGCAATTGCGAGACGCTGCCCGAGAAGATTATCAAAGGACCCTTTCCGGTTCCGTAGAAGAGAGCAAGGCAGCACAGCATCCTCTCTAGCAGCTCCACGTTCAGCAGGCCGTACTCGTCTATGATCAGAACGTTCACCCCCAGGAACGGAGGAGCGTTCTCCATGGGGGCCAGGTCCCCTGGGTTCCTAGCCACCCTCAGCTGCTCGAACAACTTACTACACACAGCACACGATTCGGGTCTCAGTTGTCTACACGAGTGTCGTGTGATCACCTCGTTCCGCTCAGGGGCAAGTCGGACTGGTGCAGTGTATTGAAGCGAGACATCACATTCCAGTATAATTTGCAGTACAGTCGAGTAAAGTCTTCGAGCGACATCTTGTCGTTCAACAGTTCCTTTTTGAACCCCATCATCTTGTGGAATGTGTAGACTTGGTCCAGCGAGCAGGATTCCATCAGGGTGCCCGCTGCCTTGTTGGTCATGGCACTCACAACCACACTGATGTTCATGAGCCTTAGCTTCTTCTCCAGCAGTGATATAGCGTACGACTTGCCACAGCCAGCGTCTCCGCTCAGCAGAGCCAGTTTGATACGCTCGCCTCGAGACATGTGCATCTTTACCATTGTTCTCACCCATTGTTCCTGACAGTATCTAGACATTGCCAACATTGCTTTTGTTCTCAGGTCATCTTCTTCCAGACACAGTGTCTTGCTGCTCTCAGGCTCCCTTGCCAGTAGCTCATCTCTGTGTGGCTCAGAGGACCCACTCATGTCCGTATGGTTGACTATATCTCTCTAACTGTATCTCTCTAACTATATATCTCCCTACTACTCTCGTCCTTGTACAAAAGCTACAGAGCGGGTAGATCGGTTGACCAAGGTGAATCGAACAGCACCCGCTTTTCAAGAGGTCCTGGTACGACACTTGAGGTCGCCGCCTTAACGGGAAGTGTTCCTGGTTACTCCGATGACCAGAGGACCTCCCAACTTTACCCTGATCCTCCAGACCTCTACGTTTCATGAACGCAGACAGTGACTGTTCCAACCGAAGGGGATCTTCACGCGAGATTCTGTCTGTCTCAGAGCTTGCCACCGCGCTGCTGATGTGAGCGGGGGCTTCGATCCCCTTCCAGTACAGGCGCAATACTCTGTTCCTGACAGAGTGGGAGCCTCCTTGAGATTCGCTCTGATCCCCACCCAAGCCTGCTGTGAGAGGCACGTACACAACACCTTGAGCCTTCCGCACCCTCAGAGCTCTCTCGCGCACACGCATCAACCCCTCATAGGCCCTTGACACCGTGTCTCTGAACAGTGTCACATACGAGCTGTACATGTTCTTGCTCGTGTACAGAGCTGCGGTGGTCACCCCTCCCTTTCCCGTGCTTTGTAGGATATTCTGGAGGCCTGCTAGCACTTCAATCAAGGGAGCATGCGCTCCGTACTCGAACAACAGCCACGCAAAGTCTTCCGTGTCCACCCTGTCGGTGAGTCTGTATTTGTTGCCATGCGCGTAGGCTCTACAGAACCCAAACTGTTTGGCGTACCACTCGGGCTCCAGTTGAGATAGCATGATGTTTATATTCTCTAACAGCACACTGAACCCAACCGCAAGTTTATCGCCTACCCTCATCTCAAACAGCTTCTGTAACACCCCGACCGGAGTGACGGACTGACCTGGTTTGAACATGCGATCCTCCGGGATCGACACCGCAAGGTAATGTCTCCCTACCCAATCTAAGTGAGGGTGTGACTCTTCGATCTTGTCCGTGTCACCTGCTGCTTCCTTGGCCTCCACAGCCTTGCTAGTCTGGCTCTCTGACAACTTAGTTCTCAGGGCTTCTCGTTCTTCACAGGCTTCTTGGAGTGCCTCTCTTGTATCCTCCAGCTCCCGTTTACACAACTCAAGTTCATGCAGCGTGTGCATGCTGGTATCACCGAGCCGTTGATAGTGGTTTTTAGCGTTGTATCCTCTATCCGTCTCCTCCCGCCGATGTTGGTTCTCCGTCCCATTTCACACGTCCCGCGCTCCACTCAGTTCTTTGACGGAGAAACTCAATCCTCTGTTCGTGCTCCACATCCAGTGACTTGTTAAGTTCAAGGATTTGACGTTTCAAGTCTGCTATCATCTTTATGTGGGAACAGTCATCACACTGACCAGATGACTCTTCTCGGGTCCTCTTTCTGCACAGAGATGAACTACTGCGCGTGGAAGGCATGATTCAACAACCCCTTACCCGTATTACGATGACAATCTTAAAACAAAACACACACTGCACATTAAAATGTAATAGATTGGGAATAGTTTATTTAGTTTCATAAACATCACATGGTTTTTGTATTTGTAACAAAGACATCTATCATGAAACACAGACAGATCAGGGATATGTTTGGCCAGAAAACAAAGTATCACTGGCTATGAGGATACCACACCAATTACTTTTGGAGACACTCTCAAAGTTCCTCTTATCTCTCGGTTATTCAGAAATGTCTGAAACATCGTTGAGGGACCATTAAAGTTCTGGAGAGTTTCGGCTACGACGCCTAGGACGCCTAGGACCAAGCCGAAGAGCTCTAGGTGTTTTGGTATATATATCGTACCAGGTATTACATTCCAGAACCTCACCGGGTATATCAGCTGGGTACAGCCCGGATTCAGAGCTGAGGTGAGTGTAGATGCCTTCCAGTACTTCTGTGCTGAACCGACCATCCTCTTTTAAAGATTCCCTTATGGTCTTCTTTGGGTCCACCACCACCAATAATACTGGAGGTGTTAAAGCTGTCCTTTTTACATTGAGTTTACGAACACCTGCGGAACCGTCCTTTACAGTTATCTTTATAGTGAAGAGTCCATTTCGTGGCCTTACGCTTCTCTCTGGATAGTGTGCTTGGGGAGTAGAGGTACGTTCCACAATTAGGTTAAGGTCATTGCCTACCTTGATATCAGGTATAATATTACAGGGAAAGTTGTGAGGCAGCCACAAACAGTCGGGACTTCTCAGGATCCGAATGTTACCCATATCACTCTTGTCCAACATGCCAAAAACGGACATGTGTCCAGTGCCTTCTTGATAGTGTCATGGTCCTTATAACTACACTTTATGGTGTACCGGTCCATATGTCGTACCCGGTATCCGAATACGTTGTGAGGCGAATGTGATTCTGACCATGATCTCGAGGTAGAGAGAGGAGCCATGTTTTCATCGGAACAGAGAGACATGCCTACAATTGTAGTTATTGCAAGGATACTGCAAGTGTGAATGTATATGGCATAAGTTATGCTTCTTACACTTATCCAACCGATATTGTGTGTATGTGAGAACAGTCATCCGAATATAGGTCGTATATCAGATCGGTGATCGTTCCTCCAAGTCAGAATAAAATATTATATGAATATACAACGAAATGAACTAGGTCTGATTCAGCTTACATATTCCTAGTCCAATGTTGTTGGATAAATCATTCTCCACACATGTTCAAGGATGTGAGACTCTTGTACCAGCAATATAAAACTTTTATTCACATTCACATAGGTATAGGGTATACATCACCATTACACACTCTTCGGTCAATGGATAAGGTTCGTGTAACATGCTTGTACCATCAATATAAAACCTGTATTTACATTCACATAGATATAGGGTATACATCACTAGTTACATTGCACACTCTTTTACTATGACAAAGGAAAGAGGTTCCTCACTCTGGCAACCCCATAAACATCCCTATTGGATAACTACATATACCATAGCAATGGCAGCAATTGGTTAGATAGACATTGCTAACACTGTCTTGTCATATCAGGCACCTTCTCCATCAAGGAAGCCACAGATAGCTGAACATTTGCAGCTCTGCTCTTTATCAGGGTCACAGACTCTTCGGAGAATCCAACAATTGTTGTTATCGGGGTTATTGTCATTTGTAATGGGTATGGATTCATTTTCAATGTCAGTTCCCAGTTCGCCTCACCTCCCAGAGTATCACCCCCAACCTGAAGTGTCTGAGATTCTTTGGTGATGTCCGTCAATGTTTGTCTTTGGGAGTCAGACAACCCTTCAGTGTTACATTTGACCTTTTCCACACCAACACTTGCTCCAAACACACCACCTGTTGCCTCTGCTTTCGCACCAAATTCATTACAGTGCTCTGTGGCAAAGTCCAGACTTGTCATTGCGTCCTTGTTACAGGTTGAAAATATATTGAATGAACTGTAATATCCACCCACTGTAGTAGAGCTCACAAATGCGTAACCCCAGTTATGTAAAAAGTCATCGATGGTCTTGTAAGGATCTTGGTTAAGGGTGTGTATGTCTTGTTTGAGTGCACTACTGGGCGTGTAGGAGGAAAACATCACAGTACCCACTTCGCATTTGTATGATGTAAGAGAGATTGCCACGTTGTCGCTATTCGAGACACTGCTCTCTACTGTGTTCTCCACAGCGTCGATTTTGCTGAAAGACGCTTCTGCCGAAGCAGTCACTCCAACAAATGATCCAGACGGCTCCCGCGTGTACCGAAATTGAATCCTTTGAACCAGTATTGTTCTTTCGCGAGTATGTCCCAGAATTGCCTTGTTTATGATACTTGGTTGTCCTGACACACTTGATAGCCTTGTGGAACCTCACAGTCCGGGTACAGTGAACTCATTTTGATTTTTGCATCTGTTCAAAAAAGTAGACAGTGGTATAGCCTCAATCTGTCCAAGGCCATGTGATGTTATGGAATGACCTAAGGGGAAAGTGTAGATAGAAACCGAAGCGTCGCAGTAAGCTGCCAAGCACCAGTCCACCACGGTAATGAGTGCACAGCTCAGTCCCAAAGGCAAGGTTATGACCATGATGAGGCATACGGTCTTTGGTAGTTTACAAATACACCGCATTATACGAGGTCCCTGTTGCTGTCCCTGTTGTTCACCATTGCTGATATAGGACTTTGTATGCGTAACTCCTTCTAGCTCGAGGCCTTCTGTGTCATTAACATCAGTGACCACTCCTTCTAGTTCGAGGCCTTCTGTGCCATTAACATCAGTGACCATTCCTTCGGTCCTAATCGTAAGGAAATTATAAAGGCATCTGAACACATTAAGTACATCTGGACATTGTACCGGGACTTGTTTTGTGCAGATCACAACCATGCCCACTACCACAGCCAAGACAGGAATCCCGCAAAGTAATAACATCGGGTTAAAAGTAGATGGCCGGTCCGGTCTAGGTCCACACTCAACATCATGAGTGTGGTTACCCAGGGAAATAGCAACATAATCTTTTTCACATGTGGAATGAGGAATGCATAGTAAACAAAAATCAGAATTGGAACAATGGAAGCCTTTTTTACACCTACAGGTGTGTCTTTTAGTCAGATCATAATAATGTCGTATCTCAAAGTTTAGGTTGGGATCACAGTATGGTTGTAGACGACATATTCTTTCCCGGTTGTACGATGGCATATATTCGTCATTCTCACAAGGTGTACACTGGGGATCCTCACATGTTCCGCTGTCACCCAGCCTTGCCCCAGGTGGACACTTGCAACAATTGTCATTCAATCCACAGCCTTTGTTCGGGGTAACAAGATACACCAGCACCAGTAATGTAAACATGACTGCGACATGGTTTGAAGAAAGAGACCAGCCTTTTTATAGCCTAGTTAAAGGTTTCACAACATTCCAACCATGGAGGACCCTTTCAACCAATATGTAAGCAAAAACCAAGTAGGTGTTATCCAACCACTGTTAAACATATGTAAGTAGATACGTCCAATATCAGAGGATTCCCCCAACCACTGTTAAACATATCTATGTAGAAAAGTCCGATAACAGAGGAGTCCCCCAACCACTGTTAAACATATCTATGTAGAAACGTCCGATAACAGAGGATCCCCCCAACCAGAGCAATCCTTTACCCAAGCCTCATGCCAGGGGATTTCCAGATACAGGGTGTGTGTGTGTATATATGCAAGCTGTAACAACTCCCTCAGCATTCACATTCACAGAGGTCCTACTAAGTTGAAACCCAAACCATGGGGACAACCATGAACATAATCGTAATAGTAGTTCTTATTGCTGCATACAAGGTCCTAGCCTCGACCAAGACCTACAATGTCCATTGTCTTAGTGGCTCAACCCTAAGGGTAGAGGCTCCTGACATAAACATGATTTCCAAATATAAAGACTATAAGGAAGTTGTCTGTGTTGCCTGCGGTGTGACGAACTGTAAAGAAACAAGACTGTTTGATAACTTCAAGAAGAAGAATGATGGTGACAGAATCGTGAATTTAGGTAATTTGGCTGGTCTAAGTCTGAAGAATTACGGGTCAGATGAAATCGAAGTGTCCTACAAATGTCCTGGAGGCGATGTCAAGAAGGTACTCTGTTACACCAGTTCTACCATGAAACAATGCCTGACTACTCAATGTGATGAATGCAAGAATTCAAAGAACTGTGAGGTCTATGTCGGAACCAAGAAGGTTAGTTCTGGTAGAGTATCTATAGCTAGAGGTACCTATCAAGTTGATACAAAGACCTCAAAAACCGAAAAACTTAAACAGTCCCTGGAAAAGATCAAGACATTTGTCACCTCTGACAATGCCAAAGGGGTAGCATCGGCAATAGGCGCCACAGTGATCAACAACAAAGACAACATCCTCAAACTAGCCAAGGTTATTGGAGTTCCTGAAGACTCCATGAAGAACATGGATCAGATCATTCGACTGGGTAACTCCTTTTACACGAGAGATTTTGATGGGGGACTAAAGGCATTGGTTGAATTGACCGGTCGCCCACTGAGCAAAGAAGAAGAGGAAGAGATCGAGACCCATTTGGAGGACGGTGAGATCAACTACACGAATCTATTTAGGTACCTCGAGGCTGAAAAGGAGGACCTTGTGAGAGGCCAAGATCTACACCAGGACCACCCAGACAAAAGTGTCCTCTTTTGGGAAAGTTATTGGTTGTATATAATTATCTGTGTTGCAGCTGTGTTGATTATCAGTGCAACTGCTTGTATGGTATGCTGTTGTGGCTATTGTATGAGACAGAAATCCAATAGGATAGCAACTGTGTATCATCCACATGCAAACCTGGAAACATCCACAGGTTTTTAAATGTATACGTTTCTAACCACAGCTGTTAAATTGCTACCTTTTTAACAGGCTTATGTAACCTTTATTATGTAGTGAATGAATATGCACCTTGGATGGATATGGCAAGTGTACAATCAATGTTTTGTAGGTTTACATTGTTATGGTAATGCTATACGTTTCTCCAATATTAAATATACATGCAAAGACTACCGACTCTGACCTTGGTGTGTTCAGACCCATTTAGATAACATAGCTCATCCTTAACAATGCAGATTGACCGTGTATCATCCAACCAGTAGTTATTCACCCCATCAAGGAACATTATTACACGGGTTGTCTCAAATCAAACGGTGAGGTTGTCCTTGTACACACAGCTCAGTATCGACCGGACGACAACCATGTCTGCATCCAGGATCATTGAGCTCACCCAAGATGCCGAGGGTGTACCTTTAGAGGTCTCGACTCAGATGGAACTTATTGTAAACTGGACCAAGGTGAATGAATCGGGTACAACTCGGGTTCTACTTAACAACACAGACACTGTGCGTCTGTGGTATCAGAAGCTTCGACAGTGGGGCTGATATCAACAAACATTTCATAGAATTACACGTCAATAAAATGGGTTCAGAAGACATGTTTCTGTTTGTAGAATCTTTTCATAAACCTGTTGTTTGCCAATGTGAACCTCTAGATGGTACTGGTGGTAAAGTCGACCAAAGCGGTGAGTTCGGGGAACTCCAAGTTTCTACTTAAAACGCACTTCATACAGCAAGGGCTCACCTTTCCCACCGAGGACCATACATCCAAACAGGGCTCATGTATCCTACCAAATGTATCCAACCAAGGGTACTTCTACGAGAGAACATTCATACAACCATGGGTGATGTATCATGCCACGATTCAGACTTTACCATATATATATTTATATATAGAGACATGCAGCTCAACACAGTTCCATTATTCACAACCTCTGGTCTGTAAAATGAATTGCCAGTTATTGAACAGTTACAAGGAGGACATAGCCGAGAGGCATCGGGGCTTCGAAGTATCTCCGATCCGGTCCTGACAAAAAGACCCGAGGGTGAGAATCTACTCGGGTCTTTTCACAGTAAGAGCAATACAGTTACGATGATGCATAAGGTCATTGAACACTGCCTCAAGACCGAGGAAAGAGCCGAGAGATTCCTCAAGGTGTTATGTGAAACACATCCCTGCTTATACTATGACCTGCAAAACCACGGGCCACAGGGAAGTTTCAGTGGGTATAAACACATGTACAGTGAGCGTAAGGGTTGTAATGGTAAGGGCTGTAATGGATCGACACGTGCTCGTACACTAAATCACGTTCTGTGTATTTGTTTCAGTGAGGAAAGATCCTCCTGTCGTGACATTGACAGACAAGGTGCGCATGGCACTTTCGGTGATAAGGTCCCACGATCTATGGTCGATGACTATGATACCCTTCTACAACCAGAGGATCACGTCTATCGTGCCAGCGCTAGACGTACTGTACGTTATGACCAACTGCTTCCCAAAGAATATGCAGAGTTCCGGGTAAACAGCAACGATTGCAAAGCTATGATTGTGCAACTGGAAGAGATGTGCTGGGACACTACCATCCCCGAGTCGTCCCGCAACTTCATCTCCTTGGTAGTGTCTTCATTTAACATGCATGTGTTTGACATTCCGAACATTATGTCAATGGAAGATGTCGTTCTGTTTGCATAGTACAACTGGGCCCTGTAACAACCCATGATGTGTATCCTTGTATTACAAACGAAATAAACAAGTTGAAGTGACACCACATGTTGCTATTGTTCCGTTATGTATGAATATGTTATTTATTATAAAGTGGGAGCACCAATGTTCCACTATTGACTAGATATAAATTCACTAGATACAACCTCCTCTTTCTGTATAATGAATTGCCAGTTGTTGAAGAGTTACAAGGACGACATAGCCGAGAGGCATTGTTACATCAGACCTATCGTGGATGAGGTCCTGACAAACAACCCCGATGATGCGAATCTACTCAGTTATTTTCACAGTAAGGGTAATCAGGTTAAGATGATGCATGAGCTCATTGACCACTGCCTCCAGACCGAGGAACTAGCGGCGAAATTCCTCAAGGCGTTACATAAAACGGATCCGTTTTTATATGATGACCTGCAAAAAACCAAACCACTGGGAAAGTTCGGTGAGTACAACCACATATAGTGAAAAGAGGGCCTGGATGAATGGATCATCACCATCTCTATAACTAAACTGCTCTCCTGTGTCTTTGTTTCAGTCAGGAAAGATCCTCCCGTTGTGAAATTGACAGACAAGGTGTGCACTGCACTTTCGGTGACAAGGTCCACGATCTATGGTCCATGATTATGATACCCGCTTACAGCCGGAGGATCACGGTTATCATGTCCGTGCTAGACGTACTAGTGTCTCACGACCAACTGCTTCCAGAAGACCGTGCAGAGTTCTGGTTAAACCGCAACAATGACAATGCTATGATTAAGCAACTGGAAGACATGATCAGGGACACTACCATCCCTGAACCGAACCGAAAGTTCATCTCCTTGGTAGTGTCTTCCTTTAACATGCATGTGTTTGATATTCCCAACATTATAACCATGCGAATGAACGATGTCTTTGTGTATGTATAGTACAGTGAGTGAGTCCTGTGCCAACCCATGTTGTTCATCTATGTATTACAAAGGAAATAAACACTGGTGAAAATAAATGTTTTGATGTTTCCCTTTATTACCATAGGAGTCCTTTACTTATATGTATAAAGGTCCATAGGATGATAGGCACCCAAAAATGTCCTGACCTTTACAAAAAAATAAGGTGTGCATTACACATATGTCCCTGGTTGATTATCCTATTGTCTAGTGGAGTCAATGAGCATGATGGATATACCACAAACAATCACACATACACTATGTTATTTTATTCCAAGTATAATGAGTTGTTCAAAAGATAAACATTGCTACAGGACCCTAGTTGAGCACTGACGACATGGAACAAGGACCCTTGTGAGGTCCCAAGACGGCATGAAATCATAACCCTTATAACTCATCCTATAACTCATAGAGTTGAAATGAATATTGGTGGAAAACATGTCACAAAGAGTATGGCATAGAAAACACTCTCACAGACAGTCCAGGTGATATAGTTTATTATTGTACACAACACAGACTTGTATTACAGATCACATTCTTCTCCTTAGTGCCCGTGCATTCTGCCTTCTTTATCATTAAGATCCCACATCAAGATCCCATTTTGTCAACGCGAGGTACATTTCACAATGCTTCGTCTACTGTGAGTGAGTCGTTGTCGCAGTCGAATCGGACTACACCGTCGCACACAGAGAAGCCGTACTCGGATCCGGGTCTCGGGTTCTTCAGGGTCCACAGTTCGCAGACGTATTTCATTGTCTTAGCCATTAATCGACAATTCACCTCGGTCCAGTACTTAGCCCGAATCGTCGCTGGGACCTTTGTGAACCCGGCCAGCTTCATACCCATTTTGTAATAGTCGCAGTCCTGAGAAGAAGCGCCCCCGAAGCTCCAGAGTAGACTCTTCAGCTCTCGGCACCAAGAGGAAAAGGCCTTGTAGTTGGTCACCACTCCGGTCATCAATCTCTTAATTCCCAGTCCCATCGGAACTATGTTGTAGTCGGTCCCACACAGCGCCATGAAAAAGAGCTTTTCCCTTCGCTCTGTCTCGTCTCGGATTACATCTCCTTTGATACGCAGGAAAAAGTGCCTGCCCGCTCGGTTCATCCTCAAGAAACGGCCGTAACTGCCCCTCGGTACCATCCCGTTCACGTAGGCATTACTCAACCGCTTGAGGCCGTTCATGACATGTTTCTGGTCTTTGCTCATGACCATCCTATATTGCGAGCTGTCGTCTAGGTAGGGCCCGGGGACCTCGTCCTCCTGCTGACACAAGATCTTCCTCTTCTCACCGGTACATGGTGGGGTATCCGATTCTGAGCCGGATAGCGGACTCTGGTCAGATGCCGGGCATAGCGTTTCGAAGACGTAACACACCGTCTTTGTACTGACACAGCCCTTGTCTACAATGAGCCCCAACTGATCCAATCTGTCCCGGGCGTTCGACTCGAAAAACCTAGACAGGAAGGTACGGTAGAGAGATCCCCTGATCCCGACTAGGTACAGGTACATAGCTACTGTTGTCTTAAAGTTGACGTTACGGTGCTTGTCCAGAATGACCTCGAATGAGTCGTGTTCCTTTCGAGTCATCGGAAGCAGGTATTCGTCCTCAGTGCCGATGTCGCAGAGCACTCGGAACCTATCGTCACTTGAAGCCAAGTCCCTAAACTTAAGCTTGGGTGTGCGGTTGTCAGGAATGTCAAACAGCAGCTCTCCGAAGATCGACATGTGCATGTCACGCTCCTCCCGGTAGCTCTTGTTGTCTAGCCTCATAGTAATGCCCTCGCGGCCACAAGCCGTCAGCACGGCCACCAGGTCCGAGTCTCCTGTGCACACGGTCACACTACCTTTCAGAACGTTTGCCAACTCCACGAGCAGCGTGTCGGCCTCTGTGCTCGTACACGCTAGACAGGCGTCTCTCAGTGTAGACAATTGTATAGTCTCGGGGTCCGCGAAGGTTGCCACAAAGACGCCCTCGTGTCCCTCAGGCCTGTCTATCGAGCCGTCGGCATAACTGGCATCTAGGTCTGACAGTTCACCCTCAGGAGGGTTCAGATCTTCGAGCGTGTTGCCGAATAGACAGTCATCCTGGTACTCCTGGTAGTCCAGGTACTTCTGGTGGAAAGACACCAGGTTATCGACCGAGGTTCCCTCTAGGAGCTGATCGCCAGAGGAGTCTCCCTTGGCGCCGGTCACTAGAAACAACTTGTTTTTCATACCCATGTCGGCCAAAAGCTTCATCATGGTGTATTCTATGGCGCACAGATTGCGCTTACAGAAGTCAATGTGAGGTACGGGGGGACGGTTTAGTCTCATCTCCCTCACTGCCGGCTTCGGCGCTTTCGCTCCGTCCTTTACAAGGACTACACACTGACTGCCTGTCCTTTCCCAGATGTAATAACTCGCCAGGGTTCTGGCCATGCTAACTATGGACGTCTGAGGATCATCCCAGATATAGTCAGTGTCCTTCACTTTGTGGATTACCATGAGATGGTCTATCAGAGTCCAATCCTGTTTTTGCCACGGTCTGTCGATCAATTCAAACGACGCCAAGTGAGGGTTTGCGAACATCGCGTGAATGGCCTTGTGTTTCAACCCCATGTCGGTCAATGCGTTATTCAGTTGAGCGGGAGCGGGACTGAGTAGGTGTGAAGTCTGTCTAGCGGGACAGTGTAGCCAGGCAATATGTAGCCCTGGGTCACCCTTGGTTGGAGTTTTCGTGCACCTCGGTGGGTAAATGCTGTACGGTCGGAGCCCTCGGTGGTCAATGAGCCCTGCTACAACGAAGTGCTCTAGTGCTGGCGACGCGAGCCCTGTTTGGATGGGTTGCAAGGGTGCTATTGTGTTGCTAGCATGGACGCAACATGTACATTTATTCCTGTTCACCCTGGTCGATTCCAAACAGGGCAGACTGCGTCGGCGTCTCAGGTGGTTATCACCGGTACACTGTTCCTGGTGTTCACTTTCGCTTGATTGAAAAGTATGTTCCTGTAACACAGATCGGTAGGCTCTAATCGAGAGGACTCTCCCCTTGCATTTGACGCTCCGCTGGTCTCGACTCTCATGTTCACACACGTAGGAGCCAGACAGTTGAGCACCTGGGAGCAGAAACAGGTCAGCCACGGGAACTTGCGTCGCATAGTCTTAGAGATCGTTGGCCTTAAACAACTCCGTATGGTAACCTGGTTGGTGCCTGGCCTGACTATCACCAGATACGCGGCAGACCTCTCTGCCATGCTGGGATACGTGAGCGAGAACATCAGCCACGTAAGCCACAGTTGCGTGTTGTATCGCCACAACGTGACCTGGTCAAGAATGTCTTTGTTCCTGGTCTTAAGCTCCAGCAGTGCTACGTTTCCGGTTACGGTGTCGTGGGCCACTAGGTCCACCTCGGTGTAGAAGCCCCATGTGCAGCGGATGGACTTGCAGCCTCGCGTACAGTCGTTGTGGTACGTGTAGGATCCGGATTTAAGGAGCCTGTCGGGCGTTGGCACCCCGGCAACCTTGAGGCCTGCACAAATGGGAGCGAGACGCAGAGCCTCGAGCTGCGTGAGAATGAGGCGGGACACGGGTCCTACATCGCACAGTTTCTTTTTTCCATTAAACACGCCCTTGCACTGCGAGTCTACCGCAACGCCTATGCCTGTGGACATACGGCTCCTGTCCCACAGACGTCTGCAGGCGTCTGGAGTCAGGGCTCTACACCTGAACAGTTGCAGCAGCTCTTCCTTGAACGCAGACCCCTTGGAATCGGGAGCGTTAAGGCTTCTTAGGTACTCAGGCAGCCACTCGAGCGAGCTCTCGGGGTTGGCATTCAGGTCCTTCACAACCCTGGTGAACAGATCCATGCTTATCATATTGTGCCCATCTGAGCGCTTCCTGCAGCACATGATAGAAGTTAGGGTTCTGGTGATACCCTTGACCTTGTACCAACGGTGGTCAGCTGTCGACTTTGCACACAGCTCACCACCGGAGCCCCGGAACTCGATCACGGGGTCCTGGAGCTTCATTGTATTAAATGTTATATGAGCGGTAGGTTGCTGTGATAACCGTATCCCTTTGTGAGAAACAGAAAGTGGCACAGCTAAAGTGACCCGTAGTATTGCACCGTCAGTAAGTAAAGAAGTACAAAGCAGAAGCTGGGAACAAGGATCGAGAGATCCCCCGTTAGAGATTAGAGATATGAATCGCAAGAAACCAATCATGGGAGGCGTCGAGTCTCTGATATCCGCGAGCAAGGAGCTGTTTAACAGCAGAAAGTTAGGGGTTCCAAACGGCAACATACTGAACGCTGCCCGTTTCAGGGGCAAGCTGGGAGCCTCCATCGCTGTCATCACATCTCTCACCGTGGGGTTTCTTACCATCCCCAACAACATTCTCTACTTCATCAACAACAAGCATGGTACAAGGACCACATGCAGGCAGAACTCAGACTTGAGTACGACTCCCTCTTCCCAAGGCAGACCTGACTACGAGTACGCGTACATCCACTCGGGGATTGCCCTCATCACGCTTGGCTGTCTTGCCATGGTGGTGAGCATAGTACTCAGCTACTTCGCCTCCAAGAGCAAGCGCAAAATGGACGACTCCGAAGGCCCCTACAAGCATCCAGAGGCCGTCAGGAGCACCAGGACCGTGATTGCGTGCCTCGTCATGATGAACATTGAGCTGTTCATGGCTGTGATCGCGGGCTGCATGGAGCTGCTTTACCAACCTATGATCAGCGACGCACAAAGGTTGCATAACATGGAGTGCGCCATCGCAGTGTTCAACATCATAATCTACATCATGTATGTGGTGACCATGGTGCTGACGTCAACCGTGCTAAAGGGGAAGCACGAAGTGGCCACGGTTGATGCTCCGCGAGACATCCCCGAGGCCGTGCCCATCCCCTCCACAGCTCGTGACTACTTCAGCAGAAGCATCAACTCTTACAATTCACAGTCGAGTTTCATTTAAGGACCTCCAGCCTCTCCCCCCCAAAAGTCTCAGCCCATGCAGCCGAGGGGCAAAGGGGAGCTCGGAGCTGTACCTCAGTTCGACCACGCAGGCAGTCACCAACCCCTCAGGGCTCCCCTGAGATCATTGGGAAACCTTTACTTAATAGGTCTGGCTATTATTATATTTTACAAGGAACCCTAAATGTTTCTTACATTGTGGTTACACTCTCCATTTTGTCAGGAGCTACATCAGCAATAGAGATTAGCAGATGGTCTGCACTGGGGCCTTCGGAAGACAGTCCCTCAAGAATAGACCCTACGTGCCATTCTAAACACTTGTTATATAACACATGGTCTGTTTTATATTTCGTTCCTTGCTATGTATGTGAATAAATGACAAGGGAACCATGTAATGAGAGTCTGGTGAGTTTTTATTGACACATGTTCAAAGAAAGTCATATATTGTAACAATTCACAGTTGAGTTTCATTTAAGAACCTCCAGCCTCTGTGTTCGTGTGTGTCATAGTTCTTGTGATTCAGCAATTGTAAATAGTAGGAAATACCCCACCGTCGCACACCGTTACCAACGCAAGGAAATGGCCTTATGTTTCTAACTGTTGCTAGAGATGTGGCTAGTTGCTCATCATGATAATGATCATATGCAGCCTTATTAACAACGTTCACCTCTGTACAACCATGCCTAACTGTAACTGTCACATTTAACAGCTAATCATAGACCTCTATCTCCTTACCTCAGGCAATTGTAGATTTCAGACCTACAATCATGTCAGAGGACAGTGGTATAGAAACTGACAATAGCGAGCTGAGCCTGGTAAGCTACACTCATGGTTATATTATACTCTATACACAACGTGTTCATAGACCATGCTGACCATAGACATATAGCTTGTACTGATTCTAACACTCAACTCTCTTCCACAGGTGTCTCCCATAAGTCTGAGCCGTTCTGTAGGTACTCCGATTGATTGAGACTAACTATGTTTGCTGTCCTGCCATTCACTATTGTACAATATACCATCTTTATATGTGATATATTTCCCATGCCTTTAATACACATTCAGGAGAGTGATTACCTACTATCATCTGACGATGATGGACCTCGGAACCTTGTATTGGAACAAGCTCCTCAATTGTTACCCCCAGAAGTGGTCAACCATGACCAGCCTCAACCTCACCTAGCATTACCTCCTCTTCCCCAGCTGAATGTAGAAGATTATATGGTAGATATGGTGTGTATACAGTGATTACACTTTTGATTGTGTGTATGACTTGTTGGTAATGCGGTTATGTCTCTTTCTCTCAAGTATATGGCTGATGATGAGGACGGAAATTATGAGGATGGAGACGGTGACGATGGATATGGTGAGGATGGATATGGAGATGATGAAGATGGACATGACTAGGTTGCAATGTGTTGGGACCTGACTACACAGAACCCATTTATTCCTTTTTGAGCTGCCACTATGTCCTAGTTTTGGTGTGGATGTATTTAAATGTAATATACTCTGTAAATAAATGTGACCTGGTATTCTTGCTCAGAATATTATTGTCTTTATTCACATAAGGATCTGAACATTGAATAATACACCACAAGCACTTTGTAATGGCACATTTACCAAGCTATATGACAGTGATTACATATGATCTCCACCTATACATTTCCTACTCTAGATAGTGTTTCTGGCATCTGTCACACCTGGGTGACGTTCCAGGTCTTCGTCGTTCTTTGGTCGGCCTACAAAGGTTGCATCTTCAAGGCGGCAGATGCGGGAAAGTACAGATGTGATATCTGGAAAGCGTGCACCTGTCCCAATCGTAAACCCCAAGTTATCAAACGTCACCTTGAATCTCTTTCCCTTGGCAGTTACAATATCAAACAGGTATCCCAAACTGTCCTCGTTCATATAATGGATTGCGGCAGCTGGGTTGGTGTACATGTCTGTCCTCATTCGTAGAAGCTCTATCACTTTACCATGTGGTGGGGACAATTCCAAACTGAGGAATGTAGCTTCCCACCATGAGTCTTTCATCAGCTTTACAACATAGCACAGCTCGTCCACTATTTGTGTCATAGCAAAGTATTTGGGGTTATGAGCCATCCACCTGGGTCTACGTAGCAAGTGTCCTTCTCCCAGTTTACGCACCAGAACTTTCATAATGTCAATAGGAGTTGAAAATAGACCTTGTACCATATCGGTACAGATGTACCTGCCTCGACTAATAACAACAGTAAAGGTCATGACAGAATCCTGTGTCTTCACCATAATAGAACACACTCCTCCTTGCATGCCACCGAAGTGTGCTGCGACGACAATGTCCCCTTTGCGACTGTCAGCTGTATCCATGAATGTGATAATCTGCTCTTTAGAGACTGATCCCCACCAGCGCTCCCCCAGCCATTCTAGGAAGGAATGCCATGATGTGTTCAGTATAGACCAATTAAGCATGCTTTCCATCTGATGTTGCTTTCCCGAATCTTGCACAGCTCGAATCGAGTCGTCACCCTCTTCACAGTAAACCTGTCTCTCGCCACCCTCTTCATCGTATCCTTCGTTGCTGTCCACCACTTTGTCATCGTAAACCTCTTCATCGTACACCGCGTCACCACAGTCCACCACTTCGTCATCATAGACTTGTTCACATTCCACGACAGCGCCGGTGTCAACCTCTTCACCGTAGACCTCTTCGCAGTATACCACATCTTCGTCGTCAACCTGTTCACAGTAGAGCTGTTCACTATCGACGTCTTGGTTGTGGACCTCGTAGTCTGACTCCTCGGAGTCGAAAATATCGTAGTCCACAAGACTATCGGTTGAACGATCATGGGGACTAGTTTCAGCCTCCTGGTCTCTGGTATCCTCTGTGTCAGCATCGGGAGTATCTCGGTCATGGGTATAGTCCTCTTGACAATAGTCCTGATAATCATCACACATCCAATCCTCGTAGTCACCTGCCATGGCCGAGTTACAACTGTTTTCGGAATCGGATGAGTTCGAGCCTGAGGACCTAACTGCTTGTGGTATACCGCTGTTCTCAATCTCATAAACCTGGCAGTAACCGTAACAAGACTGAGACTGAGGCCTCTTGACACAAACAACTGTCTCATAATGGTTCCGACTATTCTCTAAATATATGCCCTGCTTAGACACCTCTGAACCATTAGATCTGTATTCAATCCAACGGTTGGTATAGTATGTATATATGCTTACACCCAAAATGTCTGCAGCGGCTTGAATCTCCACTTCGGTCGCCCAACTACCTACACAATTCATTTTGGACTCCGTAATGTACTCTGACACTGAACGGTAACACACTCTCAGGATGGTCCTATACCTATGTTGGTTGCTCTGTAGCTGCTGCACCACCGCATGTCTAATCGGTTCATGGTACTCCTCTGTACCACATAGTGCTTCACTGACCGCTCTGAAGAAACAATTTCCGTCAGCTTTTATTTTCACATTCTTACAAGGAGCACCTAACACACCAGACGCAGTTTGACTGAGAGACCTCTTCTTACACTGCACCTTCAGCCTAGTACACAGCAACTGGGCATCTTCAACTGTAACAGGGTTGAACTGCAGCTCTCTGCATGTGCTGTCACTGACAAAGTCAATGTCTGAGTCGTCACTACTGTCATTTTCCTTTGCTGTATTACCACATCTGAGTTTATAGAAAGACTGTGATTCCCCATGTGCCATTATACAATCTGTTCTGCTTCTTGAGAGACATCAGTATAGTCATTAATATATCGATTTGACCCCTATTGTCAAAGACACACAGTTCTGCTCACTTGAGTCATGATAGTGCGGGCCTAGAGGAATGCGTCATCAATCACACAGAGCTTGACAGAAGCCACAGGAGCCCATAAGGTTTCCAGGCTTGCTCACTGAGTCATGATAGTGCGGGCCTAAAGGAATGCGTCATCAATCACACAGAGCTTGACAGAAGCCACAGGAGCCCATAAGGTTTCCTGGCTTGCTCACTGAGAGGGCTTGGGTATGAGGCTATTATGGACATGTTATTAACCACTATGCTCTAGGTAATGACATGGAAAGTGAAATGTACAGCTACACTTGTAAATAGCACCATTACACTAACATTATAGCCATGTTATAGTTTATAATAGTGTTGAATGCAAGTACAAATAAAGTATGCTCAGACAAGCAACTGTCAAGTACTTTATTGATAAAAGAGGTCCATATTACCAAATGAATACAATATAACATTTCAACTGTTAGGATAATTACATCTCCCCCATACTTTCACGGAGCAGTGTCATATTCAGTGAGACCGATGCCGGGTCCATCATCCTCACACCTTCAGTCTTCAGTACACTGAGACCCAGGGAATGTAGTCTGGCGCCAGTGTTCACGTTGTATCCGGTACAGTCCACAGGACAGGCTGCGTAGTAAGGCCGATCTACCACGGCTGTTCCGGGGCCATCCATGTCTCTTCCAGATGCACAGTTCACCAAGAGCTGTGCACCTGCCTTGTATTGTGATACACTGGGTAATAGAGACTGAGTAGACGTTGTCTTCCAGTTAAACACCACAGCGAACACTGAGACGTCAGGCTTTCCTTTTCCGTAGTAGTGCACTAGAGTGATAGGCAGACATTTACCATCAAATGTATACACTTGGTATGGTTTCATCAATGTCACCCGGTAAGTTACGTTCCAGGTGTCAAATTGCCTACAAATGTTTCTGTAGCAATAACCATTGTCTACCCGAATGAGGTCAGGCGTAGAGTGGTCATTCGAACCACCTCGGATAGAGCGGGACACTCTAGATCTCCCTTGTAATCGGGGTCTGTCGAACTCAAGGCCTCGGGTCACAACCCCGTCTTCTCCGACAAACTCAGGTCCCCCGTCCATACCATGATATTCTCCGTCAAGTTCAAGTCCCCCATCCACACCCAGGTAGTTTTCTTCAAGTACAGGTCCATCACTGATGACACTGTGCTTTCCGTACAGATGCACACATAGAGACAAGTGCATTGTTGCAACAAAGATGAACAGGTTACACATAATAGTCATGCTGGATATAGCTGTAGCTGATACCTCTTCCCCAGTGTTGTTGATAAATGTAAACTCTTCTAACAACCCGAACTGACATATAAGTACTTCCCTGTATTATTACGTTGGGTAGAACATCAAACGTTGGATAACTGATACATGGGTTGCTACACTACTGATAGCTGGATCTATTCTCACACGCGACACATTCCGACCAAGGGCTCTGTTCGCGAACAGCCAGGTGGCCCCCGTACTGCCCTTGGGCCCCGTGTGAGTTTGGGTATGGATTCTAAAAACGCCCCCCTTCCTACACTACCTTCCCTTTGATGTGGACATTGTGTGTGTTTGTTGTTATATAACCCTCCCGTTGTCCTCCCATTCTGCCTACTCCCCGTGTCCCCGGGCGGGTCACCCTGTCCCGTCTCGGCTAAAGGCCCAGAGGGCACAAGTGTGACAGTAGGCGTGCGAACAGCCTTTGCAGATGTATTTCTTACACCTGCAGCACGCCGTGTGTGTCTTGGCGTCCTTCTTGGGCGGGCAGAGCTGACACCTCTTCCTCTTACTGGCCACCAGCGGGGCGGGCGGCCGGGCCAGCGCCCGTCCGGGCGGCGGCGCGCTCCCGGGCCGGGCGGAGGAGCGGCGTCGCGGTCGGCACTCTGCAGGACTTTGACGAGCGCGGACGCGGCTTCGGTGCGGGGGAGACGCTGCCTTCTTTGTATCAAGGGCTTGACAAGCGCCTTTCCCAGCTGCTCCAGGAACACCCTCCTCTTGTTCCGCTTCCGAGGCATCCAGTCGGGCTTGATCTCTCGCCATATGACAAAGGCGTTGTAGGAGGACACGTCGAGGATGTTGTGGAAGATGACCAGGGGCCAGCGGGCGGTCATCCGTCTGCAGCTGTAGGTGCCGACCACCTTGTCTAGGTTGTCCACGCCGCCCTTGTTGCGGTTGTAGTCTAGGATGAGGGCCGGCTTCCGGTCGCGGCGATCGCTGACGTCGGCCTCCGGCGTGCAGCGTGCTCAGGAGCAGCACGTTCTTATTTCTCTTTGCCAGGTAGGACACCAGAGTGGCGGTGGGCGTGAAGGCGAACCTGGAGGACGAGACCTGTCTGCCCTTTGACTGGAGCAGCGCGGGAGGGAGCTCGGGCTTGTTCTTTCGCACCGTGCCGACCATGGTGAGGTTCCTCTCGAGGAGCCGCTGGCCGAGTTCGTAGGAGGTGAAGAAATTGTCGCAGGTGACGTTGTGACCGGCGGGCAGCCCCTGCGTGAGATCGAGGACGACGCGGGCGCCCTGGTTCTTCTCGGGGGCTCCGCCGGCCGCCTTACCGGTGTAGACTTGCATCTTCCAAGCGTAGCTGGACTTGGCGTCGCAGGCCACCCACGACTTGATTCCGTATTTGGCCGGCTTGCTGGGGATGTACTGTCGGAAAGGACAGCGCCCTTTCGGGAGAGGGAGAGGAAGGAGATTAGAGGAGGCGGCGGCGGCGGCGGAGTCACTGATGCTGACGCTAACTCTCTATACTACCGCTGGCTCATCAAGCAGCGTCATGCTGACGCTGATGCTGCTGCTGATGATGATGATGATGATGATGATGATGATGATGATGATGATGATGATGCCGCTACCCCTCTATACTACCGCTGGCTCATCATTGGGGTGGGGTCGAACGGCGTTTATGTTACACGCCGCCGATGCTACCGCTGACGCTACCTCTCTATACTACACAGATACACAGATACACAGATACACAGATACACAGATACACAGATACACAGACGGTACCTCTGAACGGGACCAGTTGTTGGTCCACCGTCAAGTCAGACCCCGGGTTGAGAGGAAGGAGATTAGCAGCGTCGTGCTGCTGATGCTACTGCCGCTGATGCTACTGCTGCTGTTGCTGACGACGCCGCTGTTGCCGACGATGATGATGCTGTTGCCGACGATGATGCCGCTACCCCTCTATACTACCGCTGGCTCATCATCGGGGGCGCACGCACGGCGTTCATGTTACACGCCGACGCTACCTCTCTATAGTACACTCACTGCAGATACGCACAGACACTCACAGCAGACGCACACGCACTCACAGCAGACGCACACGCACACACACACACACACACGCACACACACGCACACACACGCACACACACGCACACACACGCACACACACGCAGACGGTACCTCTGAACGGGACCAGTTGTTCGTCCACCGTCAAGTCGGGCCCCGGGTTGTAGAGGGCCGGCAGCCGCTCCTCCCACAGGTCCCAGACCTCTCTTATGGCCGCCAGTCTGTCGGCGGCGAGTCTCGCGGGTCTCGACCGGCGGTCGTCGAATCGCAGCAGCCTCGAGTACTTGTGAAAGACCTTGAGCGGCATGGTGGCTCGGAACACGGTCCTGCCGCTCTCCGCGTCCCACAGGCTGGCCGCGGCCTCGCCCCGGGACCTGTAGACGCCCGCTAGGATCAGCAGCCCTAGGTAGGCGCGCAGGTCGACCGAGTCCATGGGTCGCCAGCCGTCGCCGTATTTTCTCACCCCTGCAGATTGGTCATGTCCACCACGATCCTTTCTATCGCCGGCGTGACAAACAGCCGGAAGGCGGACTCGATGTCGAGCGCGCGACGCCGCGTAGGCCGTAGGGCCGGGCGTCACCGCGGGGCCGGGGTGGCGGACGGCGCGAGGCGGGTCCGGGCCGCGATAGGCCTCGGAGGACCATTTGATTTTGCCGTTTTTTGACAGCAACGTCTCCCTTCGGGCCCTTTGGGCAGAGGCCGCCGCCGCCGCCGCCGCCGCCGCCGTGTCCTCTGGCTCTGGCTCTCTGTCTCGCTCTCGGGCGGCGGCCGTGTCTCCCTCTCGCTCTTCCTCCTCCGAAGAACAAGAAGAAGAAGAAGAAGAACAAGAAGAAGAGGAGCGCGACCGCAAGGCCGAGTCGTCCGCGTCACGTTCGGGGTCGTATTCCTCGCCGTCTTCGTCTTCCGAAACGTCCTCCTCTTCGGAATCGCAAAAGTCTTCTTCGTCTTCTCGGTCGACGCTGGAGGCTATCTGTTCCAGGACCTGAGCCGCGCTGAAATCGGGACCGCGGCGAGGCGCCGGCTGCTGCCTCGCGCTCGGCGGGGCCGTACACCTCGCCATCGTCCTCATCGTCGTCCTCGTCGTGTTCGTCGTGTTTGTCTTTTTCTTTTTCTTTTTCTTCTTCTTCTTCTTCTTCTTCTTCCTGACAATATTAGTAGCCTCTCTACGGCCGGCCGACTGCACGCTGACGCGCCGCGCCCGGCCCGGGGGGGTCTCTCTGACCCGGGCCTGGACAACTGCAGAGGGGTGATTACGACGTACGCGCTGCTGACGCTTCCCCCCCGGGGTCTCTCTGACCCGGCCTGGACTCGGGGTGGAACGGCTCCTAACGCGCCGCCGACGCGTTGCTGACGCGAGCCCGGCCCCCGGGGGGGTCTCTCTGACCCGGGCCTGGACAACTGCAGAGGGGTGATTACGACGTGCGGCGCTGCTGACGCGAGCCCGGCCCCCGGGGGTCTCTCTGACCCGGGCCTGGACAACTGCAGAGGGGTGATTACGACGTACGCGTTGCTGACGCGCGCCCGGCCCCCGGGGGGTCTCTCTGACCCGGGCCTGGACAACTGCAGAGGGGTGATTACGACATACGCGTTGCTGACGCGCGCCCGGCCCCCGGGGGGTCTCTCTGACCCGGGCCTGGACAACTGCAGAGGGGTGATTACGACGTACGCGCTGCTGACGCTTCCCCCCGGGTCTCTCTGACCCGGCCTGGACTCGGGGTGGAACGGCTCCTAACGCGTGGCCGAGCCAGGGGGGGTCTCTCTGACCCGGCCTGGACGCGGGGGAACGGCTCCTAACGCGCGGCCGAGCCGGCGGGTCGCTCTGACCCGGCCTGGACAACGGGAGGGTTAAAACCATTTTCACAAAAAATTGCAGATATTTTTTTTTCATTTTTTGACACAAAAACAGTGACCCCGGTCATGCCGAACTATCTACATTCTGGACATGCCTAAAAAAACATTTTAAAACCATTTTAACCTCTTGGGGCTAGGTGGGACGCTAGCGTGCCACCTGTGGTGCACTCCATCAACAGCAGGTGCATTTCAAGAGCGGCAAATTTGAATCCAAATAAATGTCAAAATTCAAATTTTTCAAAAATACAACTATGTTACACCATTTGAAAGATAAACATCTCCTTAATCTAACCACGTTTTACGATTTCAAAAAGGTTTTACGGCGAAAGCATAAATTTAGAGTATGTTAGGACAGTACATTTACAAGAGTTGTGTGTAATGTTTTGTCAAGTCAACGACAGGGTCACCAAAACCATAAAACCAGCTAAAATGATACACTAACCTTTTACAATCTCCATCAGATGACACTCCTAGGACATTATGTTAGACAATGCATGCATTTTTAGTTCTATCAAGTTCATATTTATATACAAAAACAGCGTTTTACTATGGCATTGATGTTGAGGAAATCGTTTCCCTCCAATAACCGGCAGTCAAGTCAGCGTCACAAATTAAATAATTAAAATTAGAAAACATTGGTAAAATATTATATTGTCATTTAAAGAATTATAGATTTACATCTTTTGAACGCAATCAACTTGCCAGATTTAAAAATAACCTTACTGGGAAATCACACTTTGCAATAATCTGAGCACTGTGCCCAGAAAAATACGCGCGTTGCGATACAGACTAGACGTCATGTTGGGGAGATCTAAAATCGAAAATACTATGTAAATAATCCATTACCTTTGATTCTCTTCATCAGATGTCACTTCCAGGTATCACAGGTCCATAACGAATGTAGTTTTGTTCAAAAAAGCTCATCATTTATGTCCAAAAATCTCCGTCTCGTTAGCACATGATGTAAGCCAGCCGGACTTCTCGTCATGAACGAGGGGAAAAAATATATTTCCGTTCGTTCAAACATGTCAAACGTTGTATAGCATAAATCATTAGGGCCTTTTTAACCAGAACATGAATAATATTCAAGGTGGACGAATGCATAGCCTTTTATAACGTATTGGAACGAGGGTACCCAACATGAAGTAGCGCGCCAGGTGTCTAATGGGACATCACCGTTCCATGGCTCTTGTTCGGTCAGATCTCCCTCCAGAAGACTCAAAACACTTTGTAAAGGCTGGTGACATCTAGTGGAAGCAATAGGAAGTGCCAAAATATTCCTAAACCCCTGTGTTTTTCAATGGGATAGGTTTAAAATCAATACAACACATCAGGTATCCACTTCCTGTCAGAAAATGTCTCAGGGTTTTGCCTGCCAAATGAGTTCTGTTATACTCACAGACACCATTCAAACAGTTTTGGAAACTTTAGAGTGTTTTCTATCCATATATAATAAGTATATGCATATTCTAGTTACTGGGTAGGATTAGTAACCAGATTAAATCGGGTACATTTTTTTTATCCAGACGTGCAAATGCTGCCCCCTAGACCCAACAGGTTAACAAAAAATTGCAGATTTCTATTTTTGTCCCTAAAAACGATGACTCTGATTATGCCAAACTATCGACATTCTGGACAGGCCTAAAAAAACATTTTAAAACCATTTTCACAAAAAAATTGCAGATATTTTTTTTTCATTTTCGTGACACAAAAACAGTGACCCCGGTCATCCCGAACTAGCGACGTTCTGGACAGGCCTAAAAAAACATTTTATAACCATTTTCACAAAAAATTGCTGATTTTTTTTTTCATTTTCGTGACACAAAAACAGTGACCCCAGTCATGCTGAACTAGCGACATTCTGGACAGGCCTAAAAAAACATTTTAAAACCATTTTCACAAAAATTGCAGAATTCTATTTTTGTCACCAAAAACGATGACTCCGATCATGCCGAACTAGCGAAATTTTGGACAGGCCTAAAAAAAACATTTTAGAACCATTTTAACAAAATAAGCTCAGATTTTTTTTTTCATTTTTTGACACAAAAACAGTGACCCCGGTCATGCCGAACTATCGACATTCTGGACAGGCCTAAAAAAAACATTTTAAAACCATTTTCACAAAATAAGCTCAGATTTTTTTTTTCATTTTTTGACACAAAAACAGTGACCCCGGTCATGCCGAACTATCGACATTCTGGACAGGCCTAAAAAAAAACATTTTATAACCATTTTCACAAAAAATTGCAGATTTCTATTTTTGTCACCAAAAACGATGACTCCGATCATGCCGAACTAGCGACATTTTGGACAGGCCTAAAAAAAACATTTTAGAACCATTTTCACAAAAAATTGCAGATATTTTTTCTTCATTTTTTGACACAAAAACAGTGACCCCGGTCATGCCGAACTATCGACATTCTGGACAGGCCTAAAAAAAACATTTTAGAACCATTTTCACAAAAAATTGCAGATATATTTTTTTCATTTTTTGACACAAAAACAGTGACCCCGGTCATGCCGAACTATCTACATTCTGGACATGCCTAAAAAAACATTTTAAAACCATTTTCACAAAATAAGCTCAGATTTTTTTTTTCATTTTTTGACACAAAAACAGTGACCCCGGTCATGCCGAACTATCTACATTCTGGACAAGCCTAAAAAAAACATTTTAAAACCATTTTCACAAAAAATTGCAGATTTCAATTTTTGTCACCAAAAACGATGACTCCGATCATGCCGAACTAGCGTCATTTTGGACAGGCCTAAAAAAAACATTTTAGAACCATTTTCAAAAAAAATGCTCAGATTTTTTGTTTTCATTTTTTTACACAAAAACAGTACCCCGGTCATGCCGAACTATCTACATTCTGGACAAGCCTAAAAAAAACATTTTAAAACCATTTTCACAAAAAATTGCAGATTTCTATTTTTGTCACCAAAAACGATGACTCCGATCATGCCGAACTAGCGAAATTTTGGACAGGCCTAAAAAAAACATTTTAGAACCATTTTCACAAAAAAAGCTCAGATTTTTTGTTTTCATTTTTTTACACAAAAACAGTGACCCCGGTCATGCCGAACTATCGACATTCTGGACAGGCCTAAAAAAAACATTTTAGAACCATTTTCACAAAAAATTGCAGATATATTTTTTTCATTTTTTTACACAAAAACAGTGACCCCGGTCATGCCGAACTATCTACATTCTGGACATGCCTAAAAAAAACATTTTAAAACCATTTTCACAAAAAATTGCAGATTTCTATTTTTGTCACCAAAAACGATGACTCCGATCATGCCGAACTAGCGACATTTTGGACAGGCCTAAAAAAAACATTTTAGAACCATTTTCACAAAATAAGCTCAGATTTTTTTTTTCATTTTTTGACACAAAAACAGTGACCCCGGTCATGCCGAACTATCGACATTCTGGACAGGCCTAAAAAAAACATTTTAAAACCATTTTCACAAAATAAGCTCAGATTTTTTTTTTCATTTTTTGACACAAAAACAGTGACCCCGGTCATGCCGAACTATCGACATTCTGGACAGGCCTAAAAAACATTTTAAAACCATTTTCACAAAAATTGCAGATTTCTATTTTTGTCACCAAAAACGATGACTCCGATCATGCCGAACTAGCGACATTTTGGACAGGCCTAAAAAAAACATTTTAGAACCATTTTCACAAAAAATTGCAGATTTTTTTTTTCTTCATTTTCGTGACACAAAAACAGTGACCCCGGTCATGCCGAACTAGCGACATTTTGGACAGGCCTAAAAAAACATTTTAGAACCATTTTCACAAATAATTGCAGATATATTTTTTCATTTTTTTACACAAAAACAGTGACCCCGGTCATGCCGAACTATCGACATTCTGGACAGGCCTAAAAAAAACATTTTAGAACCATTTTCACAAAAAATTGCAGATTTCTATTTTTGTCACCAAAAACGATGACTCCGATCATGCCGAACTAGCGACATTTTGGACAGGCCTAAAAAAAACATTTTAGAACCATTTTCACAAAAAATTGCAGATTTTTTTTTCTTCATTTTCGTGACACAAAAACAGTGACCCCGGTCATGCCGAACTATCGACATTCTGGACAGGCCTAAAAAACCATTTTAAAACCATTTTCACAAAAAATTGCAGATTTCTATTTTGTCCCTAAAAACGATGACTCCGATCATGCCGAACTAGCGACATTTTGGACAGGCCTAAAAAAACATTTTAAAACCTTTTTCACAAAAAATTGCAGATTTCTATTTTTGTCACCAAAAACGATGACTCCGATCATGCCGAACTCGCGACATTTTGGACAGGCCTAAAAAAAACATTTTAGAACCATTTTCACAAAAAAGCTCAGATTTTTTGTTTTCATTTTTTACACAAAAACAGTGACCCCGGTCATGCCGAACTATCGACATTCTGGACAGGCCTAAAAAAACATTTTAGAACCATTTTCACAAAAAATTGCAGATATATTTTTTTCATTTTTTGACACAAAAACAGTGACCCCGGTCATGCCGAACTATCTACATTCTGGACATGCCTAAAAAAACATTTTAAAACCATTTTCACAAAAATTGCAGATTTCTATTTTTGTCACCAAAAACGATGACTCAGATCATGCCGAACTAGCGACATTTTGGACAGGCCTAAAAAAACATTTTAAAACCATTTTCACAAAAAAATTGCAGATATTTTTTTTCATTTTCGTGACACAAAAACAGTGACCCCGGTCATGCCGAACTAGCGACGTTCTGGACAGGCCTAAAAAACATTTTATAACCATTTTCACAAAAAATTGCTGATTTTTTTTTTCATTTTCGTGACACAAAAACAGTGACCCCAGTCATGCTGAACTAGCGACATTCTGGACAGGCCTAAAAAAACATTTTAAAACCATTTTCACAAAAATTGCAGAATTCTATTTTTGTCACCAAAAACGATGACTCCGATCATGCCGAACTAGCGAAATTTTGGACAGGCCTAAAAAAACATTTTAGAACCATTTTCACAAAATAAGCTCAGATTTTTTTTTCATTTTTTGACACAAAAACAGTGACCCCGGTCATGCCGAACTATCGACATTCTGGACAGGCCTAAAAAAAACATTTTAAAACCATTTTCACAAAAATTGCAGATTTCTATTTTTGTCACCAAAAACGATGACTCCGATCATGCCGAACTAGCGACATTTTGGACAGGCCTAAAAAAACATTTTAAAACCATTTTCACAAAAATTGCAGATTTCTATTTTGTCCCTAAAAACGATGACTCCGATCATGCCGAACTAGCGACATTTTGGACAGGCCTAAAAAAACATTTTAAAACCTTTTTCACAAAAATTGCAGATTTCTATTTTTGTCACCAAAAACGATGACTCCGATCATGCCGAACTCGCGACATTTTGGACAGGCCTAAAAAAACATTTTAGAACCATTTTCACAAAAAAGCTCAGATTTTTTTTTCATTTTTTACACAAAAACAGTGACCCCGGTCATGCCGAACTATCGACATTCTGGACAGGCCTAAAAAAAACATTTTAGAACCATTTTCACAAAAAATTGCAGATATATTTTTTTCATTTTTTGACACAAAAACAGTGACCCCGGTCATGCCGAACTATCTACATTCTGGACATGCCTAAAAAAACATTTTAAAACCATTTTCACAAAAAATTGCAGAATTCTATTTTTGTCACCAAAAACGATGACTCCGATCATGCCGAACTAGCGAAATTTTGGACAGGCCTAAAAAAAACATTTTAGAACCATTTTCACAAAATAAGCTCAGATTTTTTTTTTCATTTTTTGACACAAAAACAGTGACCCCGGTCATGCCGAACTATCGACATTCTGGACAGGCCTAAAAAAAACATTTTAAAACAATTTTCACAAAATAAGCTCAGATTTTTTTTTTCATTTTTTGACACAAAAACAGTGACCCCGGTCATGCCGAACTATCGACATTCTGGACAGGCCTAAAAAAACATTTTAAAACCATTTTCACAAAAATTGCAGATTTCTATTTTTGTCACCAAAAACGATGACTCCGATCATGCCGAACTAGCGACATTTTGGACAGGCCTAAAAAAAACATTTTAAAACCATTTTCACAAAAAATTGCAGATTTCTATTTTGTCCCTAAAAACGATGACTCCGATCATGCCGAACTAGCGACATTTTGGACAGGCCTAAAAAAAACATTTTAAAACCTTTTTCACAAAAAATTGCAGATTTCTATTTTTGTCACCAAAAACGATGACTCCGATCATGCCGAACTAGCGACATTTTGGACAGGCCTAAAAAAACATTTTAGAACCATTTTCACAAAATAAGCTCAGATTTTTTTTCATTTTTTGACACAAAAACAGTGACCCCGGTCATGCCGAACTATCGACATTCTGGACAGGCCTAAAAAAACATTTTAAAACCATTTTCACAAAATAAGCTCAGATTTTTTTTTCATTTTTTGACACAAAAACAGTGACCCCGGTCATGCCGAACTATCGACATTCTGGACAGGCCTAAAAAACATTTTAAAACCATTTTCACAAAAATTGCAGATTTCTATTTTTGTCACCAAAAACGATGACTCCGATCATGCCGAACTAGCGACATTTTGGACAGGCCTAAAAAAACATTTTAGAACCATTTTCACAAAAAATTGCAGATTTTTTTTTTCTTCATTTTCGTGACACAAAAACAGTGACCCCGGTCATGCCGAACTAGCGACATTTTGGACAGGCCTAAAAAAACATTTTAGAACCATTTTCACAAATAATTGCAGATATATTTTTTCATTTTTTTACACAAAAACAGTGACCCCGGTCATGCCGAACTATCGACATTCTGGACAGGCCTAAAAAAAACATTTTAGAACCATTTTCACAAAAAATTGCAGATTTCTATTTTTGTCACCAAAAACGATGACTCCGATCATGCCGAACTAGCGACATTTTGGACAGGCCTAAAAAAAACATTTTAGAACCATTTTCACAAAAAATTGCAGATTTTTTTTCTTCATTTTCGTGACACAAAAACAGTGACCCCGGTCATGCCGAACTATCGACATTCTGGACAGGCCTAAAAAACCATTTTAAAACCATTTTCACAAAAAATTGCAGATTTCTATTTTGTCCCTAAAAACGATGACTCCGATCATGCCGAACTAGCGACATTTTGGACAGGCCTAAAAAACATTTTAAAACCTTTTTCACAAAAATTGCAGATTTCTATTTTTGTCACCAAAAACGATGACTCCGATCATGCCGAACTCGCGACATTTTGGACAGGCCTAAAAAAACATTTTAGAACCATTTTCACAAAAAAAGCTCAGATTTTTTGTTTTCATTTTTTTACACAAAAACAGTGACCCCGGTCATGCCGAACTATCGACATTCTGGACAGGCCTAAAAAAAACATTTTAGAACCATTTTCACAAAAAATTGCAGATATATTTTTTTCATTTTTTGACACAAAAACAGTGACCCCGGTCATGCCGAACTATCTACATTCTGGACATGCCTAAAAAAACATTTTAAAACCATTTTCACAAAAAATTGCAGATTTCTATTTTTGTCACCAAAAACGATGACTCAGATCATGCCGAACTAGCGACATTTTGGACAGGCCTAAAAAAAACATTTTAGAACCATTTTCACAAAAAAATTGCAGATATTTTTTTTCATTTTCGTGACACAAAAACAGTGACCCCGGTCATCCCGAACTAGCGACGTTCTGGACAGGCCTAAAAAAACATTTTATAACCATTTTCACAAAAAATTGCTGATTTTTTTTTTCATTTTCGTGACACAAAAACAGTGACCCCAGTCATGCTGAACTAGCGACATTCTGGACAGGCCTAAAAAAAACATTTTAAAACCATTTTCACAAAAAATTGCAGAATTCTATTTTTGTCACCAAAAACGATGACTCCGATCATGCCGAACTAGCGAAATTTTGGACAGGCCTAAAAAAACATTTTAGAACCATTTTCACAAAATAAGCTCAGATTTTTTTTTTCATTTTTTGACACAAAAACAGTGACCCCGGTCATGCCGAACTATCGACATTCTGGACAGGCCTAAAAAAAACATTTTAAAACCATTTTCACAAAAAATTGCAGATTTCTATTTTTGTCACCAAAAACGATGACTCCGATCATGCCGAACTAGCGACATTTTGGACAGGCCTAAAAAAAACATTTTAAAACCATTTTCACAAAAAATTGCAGATTTCTATTTTGTCCCTAAAAACGATGACTCCGATCATGCCGAACTAGCGACATTTTGGACAGGCCTAAAAAAACATTTTAAAACCTTTTTCACAAAAATTGCAGATTTCTATTTTTGTCACCAAAAACGATGACTCCGATCATGCCGAACTCGCGACATTTTGGACAGGCCTAAAAAAACATTTTAGAACCATTTTCACAAAAAAAGCTCAGATTTTTTTTTCATTTTTACACAAAAACAGTGACCCCGGTCATGCCGAACTATCGACATTCTGGACAGGCCTAAAAAAACATTTTAGAACCATTTTCACAAAAAATTGCAGATATATTTTTTCATTTTTTGACACAAAAACAGTGACCCCGGTCATGCCGAACTATCTACATTCTGGACATGCCTAAAAAAACATTTTAAAACCATTTTCACAAAAAATTGCAGAATTCTATTTTTGTCACCAAAAACGATGACTCCGATCATGCCGAACTAGCGAAATTTTGGACAGGCCTAAAAAAAACATTTTAGAACCATTTTCACAAAATAAGCTCAGATTTTTTTTTTCATTTTTTGACACAAAAACAGTGACCCCGGTCATGCCGAACTATCGACATTCTGGACAGGCCTAAAAAAACATTTTAAAACAATTTTCACAAAATAAGCTCAGATTTTTTTTTTCATTTTTTGACACAAAAACAGTGACCCCGGTCATGCCGAACTATCGACATTCTGGACAGGCCTAAAAAAACATTTTAAAACCATTTTCACAAAAATTGCAGATTTCTATTTTTGTCACCAAAAACGATGACTCCGATCATGCCGAACTAGCGACATTTTGGACAGGCCTAAAAAAAACATTTTAAAACCATTTTCACAAAAAATTGCAGATTTCTATTTTGTCCCTAAAAACGATGACTCCGATCATGCCGAACTAGCGACATTTTGGACAGGCCTAAAAAAACATTTTAAAACCTTTTTCACAAAAAATTGCAGATTTCTATTTTTGTCACCAAAAACGATGACTCCGATCATGCCGAACTCGCGACATTTTGGACAGGCCTAAAAAAACATTTTAGAACCATTTTCACAAAAAAGCTCAGATTTTTTGTTTTCATTTTTACACAAAAACAGTGACCCCGGTCATGCCGAACTATCGACATTCTGGACAGGCCTAAAAAAAACATTTTAGAACCATTTTCACAAAAAATTGCAGATATATTTTTTTCATTTTTTGACACAAAAACAGTGACCCCGGTCATGCCGAACTATCTACATTCTGGACATGCCTAAAAAAACATTTTAAAACCATTTTCACAAAAAATTGCAGATTTCTATTTTTGTCACCAAAAACGATGACTCAGATCATGCCGAACTAGCGACATTTTGGACAGGCCTAAAAAAAACATTTTAGAACCATTTTAACAAAATAAGCTCAGATTTTTTTTTTCATTTTTTGACACAAAAACAGTGACCCCGGTCATGCCGAACTATCGACATTCTGGACAGGCCTAAAAAAAACATTTTAAAACCATTTTCACAAAAAATTGCAGATATTTTTTTTTCATTTTTTGACACAAAAACAGTGACCCCGGTCATGCCGAAGTATCTACATTCTGGACATGCCTAAAAAAACATTTTAAAACCATTTTAACAAAAAATTGCAGATTTCTATTTTTGTCCCTAAAAACGATGACTCTGATTATGCCAAACTATCGACATTCTGGACAGGCCTAAAAAAACATTTTAAAACCATTTTCACAAAAAAATTGCAGATATTTTTTTTTCATTTTCGTGACACAAAAACAGTGACCCCGGTCATCCCGAACTAGTGACGTTCTGGACAGGCCTAAAAAAACATTTTATAACCATTTTCACAAAAAATTGCTGATTTTTTTTTTTCATTTTCGTGACACAAAAACAGTGACCCCAGTCATGCTGAACTAGCGACATTCTGGACAGGCCTAAAAAAAACATTTTAAAACCATTTTCACAAAAAATTGCAGAATTCTATTTTTGTCACCAAAAACGATGACTCCGATCATGCCGAACTAGCGAAATTTTGGACAGGCCTAAAAAAAACATTTTAGAACCATTTTCACAAAATAAGCTCAGATTTTTTTTTTCATTTTTTGACACAAAAACAGTGACCCCGGTCATGCCGAACTATCGACATTCTGGACAGGCCTAAAAAAACATTTTAAAACCATTTTCACAAAATAAGCTCAGATTTTTTTTTTCATTTTTTGACACAAAAACAGTGACCCCGGTCATGCCGAACTATCGACATTCTGGACAGGCCTAAAAAAAACATTTTAAAACCATTTTCACAAAAAATTGCAGATTTCTATTTTTGTCACCAAAAACGATGACTCCGATCATGCCGAACTAGCGACATTTTGGACAGGCCTAAAAAAAACATTTTAAAACCATTTTCACAAAAAATTGCAGATTTCTATTTTGTCCCTAAAAACGATGACTCCGATCATGCCGAACTAGCGACATTTTGGACAGGCCTAAAAAAAACATTTTAAAACCTTTTTCACAAAAAATTGCAGATTTCTATTTTTGTCACCAAAAACGATGACTCCGATCATGCCGAACTCGCGACATTTTGGACAGGCCTAAAAAAAACATTTTAGAACCATTTTCACAAAAAAAGCTCAGATTTTTTGTTTTCATTTTTTTACACAAAAACAGTGACCCCGGTCATGCCGAACTATCGACATTCTGGACAGGCCTAAAAAAAACATTTTAGAACCATTTTCACAAAAAATTGCAGATATATTTTTTTCATTTTTTGACACAAAAACAGTGACCCCGGTCATGCCGAACTATCTACATTCTGGACATGCCTAAAAAAACATTTTAAAACCATTTTCACAAAAAATTGCAGATTTCTATTTTTGTCACCAAAAACGATGACTCAGATCATGCCGAACTAGCGACATTTTGGACAGGCCTAAAAAAAACATTTTAGAACCATTTTCACAAAATAAGCTCAGATTTTTTTTCATTTTTTGACACAAAAACAGTGACCCCGGTCATGCCGAACTATCGACATTCTGGACAGGCCTAAAAAAAACATTTTAAAACCATTTTCACAAAAAATTGCAGATATTTTTTTTTCATTTTTTGACACAAAAACAGTGACCCCGGTCATGCCGAACTAGCGACATTCTGGACATGCCTAAAAAACATTTTAAAACCATTTTCACAAAAAATTGCAGATTTCTATTTTTGTCACCAAAAACGATGACTCAGATCATGCCGAACTAGCGACATTTTGGACAGGCCTAAAAAAACATTTTAGAACCATTTTCACAAAATAAGCTCAGATTTTTTTTTCATTTTTTGACACAAAAACAGTGACCCCGGTCATGCCGAACTATCGACATTCTGGACAGGCCTAAAAAAACATTTTAAAACCATTTTCACAAAAATTGCAGATATTTTTTTTCATTTTTTGACACAAAAACAGTGACCCCGGTCATGCCGAACTATCTACATTCTGGACATGCCTAAAAAACATTTTAAAACCATTTTAACAAAAAATTGCAGATTTCTATTTTTGTCCCTAAAAACGATGACTCTGATTATGCCAAACTATCGACATTCTGGACAGGCCTAAAAAAACATTTTAAAACCATTTTCACAAAAAAATTGCAGATATTTTTTTTTCATTTTCGTGACACAAAAACAGTGACCCCGGTCATCCCGAACTAGCGACGTTCTGGACAGGCCTAAAAAAACATTTTATAACCATTTTCACAAAAAATTGCTGATTTTTTTTTTCATTTTCGTGACACAAAAACAGTGACCCCAGTCATGCTGAACTAGCGACATTCTGGACAGGCCTAAAAAAAACATTTTAAAACCATTTTCACAAAAAATTGCAGAATTCTATTTTTGTCACCAAAAACGATGACTCCGATCATGCCGAACTAGCGAAATTTTGGACAGGCCTAAAAAAAACATTTTAGAACCATTTTCACAAAATAAGCTCAGATTTTTTTTTTCATTTTTTGACACAAAAACAGTGACCCCGGTCATGCCGAACTATCGACATTCTGGACAGGCATAAAAAAAACATTTTAAAACCATTTTCACAAAATAAGCTCAGATTTTTTTTTTCATTTTTTGACACAAAAACAGTGACCCCGGTCATGCCGAACTATCGACATTCTGGACAGGCCTAAAAAAACATTTTAAAACCATTTTCACAAAAATTGCAGATTTCTATTTTTGTCACCAAAAACGATGACTCCGATCATGCCGAACTAGCGACATTTTGGACAGGCCTAAAAAAACATTTTAGAACCATTTTCACAAAAAATTGCAGATTTTTTGTTTCTTCATTTTCGTGACACAAAAACAGTGACCGAACTCGCGACATTTTGGACAGGCCTAAAAAAAACATTTTAGAACCATTTTCACAAAATAAGCTCAGATTTTTTTTTTCATTTTTTGACACAAAAACAGTGACCCCGGTCATGCCGAACTATCGACATTCTGGACAGGCCTAAAAAAAACATTTTAAAACCATTTTCACAAAAAATTGCAGATATTTTTTTTTCATTTTTTGACACAAAAACAGTGACCCCGGTCATGCCGAAGTATCTACATTCTGGACATGCCTAAAAAAACATTTTAAAACCATTTTAACAAAAAATTGCAGATTTCTATTTTTGTCCCTAAAAACGATGACTCTGATTATGCCAAACTATCGACATTCTGGACAGGCCTAAAAAAACATTTTAAAACCATTTTCACAAAAAAATTGCAGATATTTTTTTTTCATTTTCGTGACACAAAAACAGTGACCCCGGTCATCCCGAACTAGTGACGTTCTGGACAGGCCTAAAAAACATTTTATAACCATTTTCACAAAAAATTGCTGATTTTTTTTTTCATTTTCGTGACACAAAAACAGTGACCCCAGTCATGCTGAACTAGCGACATTCTGGACAGGCCTAAAAAAACATTTTAAAACCATTTTCACAAAAATTGCAGAATTCTATTTTTGTCACCAAAAACGATGACTCCGATCATGCCGAACTAGCGAAATTTTGGACAGGCCTAAAAAAAACATTTTAGAACCATTTTCACAAAATAAGCTCAGATTTTTTTTTTCATTTTTTGACACAAAAACAGTGACCCCGGTCATGCCGAACTATCGACATTCTGGACAGGCCTAAAAAAAACATTTTAAAACCATTTTCACAAAAAATTGCAGATATTTTTTTTTCATTTTTTGACACAAAAACAGTGACCCCGGTCATGCCGAAGTATCTACATTCTGGACATGCCTAAAAAAACATTTTAAAACCATTTTAACAAAAAATTGCAGATTTCTATTTTTGTCCCTAAAAACGATGACTCTGATTATGCCAAACTATCGACATTCTGGACAGGCCTAAAAAAACATTTTAAAACCATTTTCACAAAAAAATTGCAGATATTTTTTTTTCATTTTCGTGACACAAAAACAGTGACCCCGGTCATCCCGAACTAGTGACGTTCTGGACAGGCCTAAAAAACATTTTATAACCATTTTCACAAAAAATTGCTGATTTTTTTTTTCATTTTCGTGACACAAAAACAGTGACCCCAGTCATGCTGAACTAGCGACATTCTGGACAGGCCTAAAAAAACATTTTAAAACCATTTTCACAAAAATTGCAGAATTCTATTTTTGTCACCAAAAACGATGACTCCGATCATGCCGAACTAGCGAAATTTTGGACAGGCCTAAAAAAACATTTTAGAACCATTTTCACAAAATAAGCTCAGATTTTTTTTTCATTTTTTGACACAAAAACAGTGACCCCGGTCATGCCGAACTATCGACATTCTGGACAGGCCTAAAAAAACATTTTAAAACCATTTTCACAAAATAAGCTCAGATTTTTTTTTCATTTTTTGACACAAAAACAGTGACCCCGGTCATGCCGAACTATCGACATTCTGGACAGGCCTAAAAAAACATTTTAAAACCATTTTCACAAAAAATTGCAGATTTCTATTTTTGTCACCAAAAACGATGACTCCGATCATGCCGAACTAGCGACATTTTGGACAGGCCTAAAAAAACATTTTAAAACCATTTTCACAAAAAATTGCAGATTTCTATTTTGTCCCTAAAAACGATGACTCCGATCATGCCGAACTAGCGACATTTTGGACAGGCCTAAAAAAACATTTTAAAACCTTTTTCACAAAAAATTGCAGATTTCTATTTTTGTCACCAAAAACGATGACTCCGATCATGCCGAACTCGCGACATTTTGGACAGGCCTAAAAAAAACATTTTAGAACCATTTTCACAAAAAAAGCTCAGATTTTTTGTTTTCATTTTTTTACACAAAAACAGTGACCCCGGTCATGCCGAACTATCGACATTCTGGACAGGCCTAAAAAAAACATTTTAGAACCATTTTCACAAAAAATTGCAGATATATTTTTTCATTTTTTGACACAAAAACAGTGACCCCGGTCATGCCGAACTATCTACATTCTGGACATGCCTAAAAAAACATTTTAAAACCATTTTCACAAAAAATTGCAGATTTCTATTTTTGTCACCAAAAACGATGACTCAGATCATGCCGAACTAGCGACATTTTGGACAGGCCTAAAAAAAACATTTTAGAACCATTTTCACAAAATAAGCTCAGATTTTTTTTTTCATTTTTTGACACAAAAACAGTGACCCCGGTCATGCCGAACTATCGACATTCTGGACAGGCCTAAAAAAAACATTTTAAAACCATTTTCACAAAAAATTGCAGATATTTTTTTTTCATTTTTTGACACAAAAACAGTGACCCCGGTCATGCCGAACTATCTACATTCTGGACATGCCTAAAAAAACATTTTAAAACCATTTTCACAAAAAATTGCAGATTTCTATTTTTGTCACCAAAAACGATGACTCAGATCATGCCGAACTAGCGACATTTTGGACAGGCCTAAAAAAAACATTTTAGAACCATTTTCACAAAATAAGCTCAGATTTTTTTTTTCATTTTTTGACACAAAAACAGTGACCCCGGTCATGCCGAACTATCGACATTCTGGACAGGCCTAAAAAAAACATTTTAAAACCATTTTCACAAAAAATTGCAGATATTTTTTTTTCATTTTTTGACACAAAAACAGTGACCCCGGTCATGCCGAACTATCTACATTCTGGACATGCCTAAAAAAACATTTTAAAACCATTTTAACAAAAAATTGCAGATTTCTATTTTTGTCCCTAAAAACGATGACTCTGATTATGCCAAACTATCGACATTCTGGACAGGCCTAAAAAACATTTTAAAACCATTTTCACAAAAAAATTGCAGATATTTTTTTTCATTTTCGTGACACAAAAACAGTGACCCCGGTCATCCCGAACTAGCGACGTTCTGGACAGGCCTAAAAAACATTTTATAACCATTTTCACAAAAAATTGCTGATTTTTTTTTTCATTTTCGTGACACAAAAACAGTGACCCCAGTCATGCTGAACTAGCGACATTCTGGACAGGCCTAAAAAAAACATTTTAAAACCATTTTCACAAAAAATTGCAGAATTCTATTTTTGTCACCAAAAACGATGACTCCGATCATGCCGAACTAGCGAAATTTTGGACAGGCCTAAAAAAAACATTTTAGAACCATTTTCACAAAATAAGCTCAGATTTTTTTTTTCATTTTTTGACACAAAAACAGTGACCCCGGTCATGCCGAACTATCGACATTCTGGACAGGCATAAAAAAAACATTTTAAAACCATTTTCACAAAATAAGCTCAGATTTTTTTTTTCATTTTTTGACACAAAAACAGTGACCCCGGTCATGCCGAACTATCGACATTCTGGACAGGCCTAAAAAAAACATTTTAAAACCATTTTCACAAAAAATTGCAGATTTCTATTTTTGTCACCAAAAACGATGACTCCGATCATGCCGAACTAGCGACATTTTGGACAGGCCTAAAAAAAACATTTTAGAACCATTTTCACAAAAAATTGCAGATTTTTTGTTTCTTCATTTTCGTGACACAAAAACAGTGACCGAACTCGCGACATTTTGGACAGGCCTAAAAAAAACATTTTAGAACCATTTTCACAAAATAAGCTCAGATTTTTTTTTTCATTTTTTGACACAAAAACAGTGACCCCGGTCATGCCGAACTATCGACATTCTGGACAGGCCTAAAAAAAACATTTTAAAACCATTTTCACAAAAAATTGCAGATATTTTTTTTTCATTTTTTGACACAAAAACAGTGACCCCGGTCATGCCGAAGTATCTACATTCTGGACATGCCTAAAAAAACATTTTAAAACCATTTTAACAAAAAATTGCAGATTTCTATTTTTGTCCCTAAAAACGATGACTCTGATTATGCCAAACTATCGACATTCTGGACAGGCCTAAAAAACATTTTAAAACCATTTTCACAAAAAAATTGCAGATATTTTTTTTCATTTTCGTGACACAAAAACAGTGACCCCGGTCATCCCGAACTAGTGACGTTCTGGACAGGCCTAAAAAAACATTTTATAACCATTTTCACAAAAAATTGCTGATTTTTTTTTTCATTTTCGTGACACAAAAACAGTGACCCCAGTCATGCTGAACTAGCGACATTCTGGACAGGCCTAAAAAAACATTTTAAAACCATTTTCACAAAAAATTGCAGAATTCTATTTTTGTCACCAAAAACGATGACTCCGATCATGCCGAACTAGCGAAATTTTGGACAGGCCTAAAAAAAACATTTTAGAACCATTTTCACAAAATAAGCTCAGATTTTTTTTTCATTTTTTGACACAAAAACAGTGACCCCGGTCATGCCGAACTATCGACATTCTGGACAGGCCTAAAAAAAACATTTTAAAACCATTTTCACAAAATAAGCTCAGATTTTTTTTTTCATTTTTTGACACAAAAACAGTGACCCCGGTCATGCCGAACTATCGACATTCTGGACAGGCCTAAAAAAACATTTTAAAACCATTTTCACAAAAAATTGCAGATTTCTATTTTTGTCACCAAAAACGATGACTCCGATCATGCCGAACTAGCGACATTTTGGACAGGCCTAAAAAAAACATTTTAGAACCATTTTCACAAAAAATTGCAGATTTTTTTTCTTCATTTTCGTGACACAAAAACAGTGACCCCGGTCATGCCGAACTATCGACATTCTGGACAGGCCTAAAAAAACATTTTAAAACCATTTTCACAAAAAATTGCAGATTTCTATTTTGTCCCTAAAAACGATGACTCCGATCATGCCGAACTAGCGACATTTTGGACAGGCCTAAAAAAACATTTTAAAACCTTTTTCACAAAAAATTGCAGATTTCTATTTTTGTCACCAAAAACGATGACTCAGATCATGCCGAACTAGCGACATTTTGGACAGGCCTAAAAAAAACATTTTAGAACCATTTTCACAAAAAAGCTCCGATTTTTTGTTTTCATTTTTTTACACAAAAACAGTGACCCCGGTCATGCCGAACTATCGACATTCTGGACAGGCCTAAAAAACATTTTAGAACCATTTTCACAAAAAATTGCAGATATATTTTTTTCATTTTTTGACACAAAAACAGTGACCCCGGTCATGCCGAACTATCTACATTCTGGACATGCCTAAAAAAACATTTTAAAACCATTTTCACAAAAAATTGCAGATTTCTATTTTTGTCACCAAAAACGATGACTCAGATCATGCCGAACTAGCGACATTTTGGACAGGCCTAAAAAAAACATTTTAGAACCATTTTCACAAAATAAGCTCAGATTTTTTTTTTCATTTTTTGACACAAAAACAGTGACCCCGGTCATGCCGAACTATCGACATTCTGGACAGGCCTAAAAAAAACATTTTAAAACCATTTTCACAAAAAATTGCAGATATTTTTTTTTCATTTTTTGACACAAAAACAGTGACCCCGGTCATGCCGAACTATCTACATTCTGGACATGCCTAAAAAAACATTTTAAAACCATTTTCACAAAAATTGCAGATTTCTATTTTTGTCACCAAAAACGATGACTCAGATCATGCCGAACTAGCGACATTTTGGACAGGCCTAAAAAAACATTTTAGAACCATTTTCACAAAATAAGCTCAGATTTTTTTTCATTTTTTGACACAAAAACAGTGACCCCGGTCATGCCGAACTATCGACATTCTGGACAGGCCTAAAAAAACATTTTAAAACCATTTTCACAAAAAATTGCAGATATTTTTTTTCATTTTTTGACACAAAAACAGTGACCCCGGTCATGCCGAACTATCTACATTCTGGACATGCCTAAAAAAACATTTTAAAACCATTTTAACAAAAAATTGCAGATTTCTATTTTTGTCCCTAAAAACGATGACTCTGATTATGCCAAACTATCGACATTCTGGACAGGCCTAAAAAACATTTTAAAACCATTTTCACAAAAAAATTGCAGATATTTTTTTTCATTTTCGTGACACAAAAACAGTGACCCCGGTCATCCCGAACTAGTGACGTTCTGGACAGGCCTAAAAAACATTTTATAACCATTTTCACAAAAAATTGCTGATTTTTTTTTTTCATTTTAGTGACACAAAAACAGTGACCCCAGTCATGCTGAACTAGCGACATTCTGGACAGGCCTAAAAAAAACATTTTAAAACCATTTTCACAAAAAATTGCAGAATTCTATTTTTGTCACCAAAAACGATGACTCCGATCATGCCGAACTAGCGAAATTTTGGACAGGCCTAAAAAAACATTTTAGAACCATTTTCACAAAATAAGCTCAGATTTTTTTTTCATTTTTTGACACAAAAACAGTGACCCCGGTCATGCCGAACTATCGACATTCTGGACAGGCCTAAAAAAAACATTTTAAAACCATTTTCACAAAATAAGCTCAGATTTTTTTTTTCATTTTTTGACACAAAAACAGTGACCCCGGTCATGCCGAACTATCGACATTCTGGACAGGCCTAAAAAAACATTTTAGAACCATTTTCACAAAAAATTGCAGATTTTTTTTTCTTCATTTTCGTGACACAAAAACAGTGACCCCGGTCATGCCGAACTATCGACATTCTGGACAGGCCTAAAAAAACATTTTAAAACCATTTTCACAAAAAATTGCAGATTTCTATTTTGTCCCTAAAAACGATGACTCCGATCATGCCGAACTAGCGACATTTTGGACAGGCCTAAAAAAACATTTTAAAACCTTTTTCACAAAAAATTGCAGATTTCTATTTTTGTCACCAAAAACGATGACTCCGATCATGCCGAACTCGCGACATTTTGGACAGGCCTAAAAAAAACATTTTAGAACCATTTTCACAAAAAAAGCTCAGATTTTTTGTTTTCATTTTTTTACACAAAAACAGTGACCCCGGTCATGCCGAACTATCGACATTCTGGACAGGCCTAAAAAAAACATTTTAGAACCATTTTCACAAAAAATTGCAGATATATTTTTTTCATTTTTTGACACAAAAACAGTGACCCCGGTCATGCCGAACTATCTACATTCTGGACATGCCTAAAAAAACATTTTAAAACCATTTTCACAAAAAATTGCAGATTTCTATTTTTGTCACCAAAAACGATGACTCAGATCATGCCGAACTAGCGACATTTTGGACAGGCCTAAAAAAAACATTTTAGAACCATTTTCACAAAATAAGCTCAGATTTTTTTTTTCATTTTTTGACACAAAAACAGTGACCCCGGTCATGCCGAACTATCGACATTCTGGACAGGCCTAAAAAAAACATTTTAAAACCATTTTCACAAAAAATTGCAGATATTTTTTTTTCATTTTTTGACACAAAAACAGTGACCCCGGTCATGCCGAACTATCTACATTCTGGACATGCCTAAAAAAACATTTTAAAACCATTTTCACAAAAAATTGCAGATTTCTATTTTTGTCACCAAAAACGATGACTCAGATCATGCCGAACTAGCGACATTTTGGACAGGCCTAAAAAAAACATTTTAGAACCATTTTCACAAAATAAGCTCAGATTTTTTTTTTCATTTTTTGACACAAAAACAGTGACCCCGGTCATGCCGAACTATCGACATTCTGGACAGGCCTAAAAAAAACATTTTAAAACCATTTTCACAAAAAATTGCAGATATTTTTTTTTCATTTTTTGACACAAAAACAGTGACCCCGGTCATGCCGAACTATCTACATTCTGGACATGCCTAAAAAAACATTTTAAAACCATTTTAACAAAAAATTGCAGATTTCTATTTTTGTCCCTAAAAACGATGACTCTGATTATGCCAAACTATCGACATTCTGGACAGGCCTAAAAAAACATTTTAAAACCATTTTCACAAAAAAATTGCAGATATTTTTTTTTCATTTTCGTGACACAAAAACAGTGACCCCGGTCATCCCGAACTAGCGACGTTCTGGACAGGCCTAAAAAAACATTTTATAACCATTTTCACAAAAAATTGCTGATTTTTTTTTTTCATTTTCGTGACACAAAAACAGTGACCCCAGTCATGCTGAACTAGCGACATTCTGGACAGGCCTAAAAAAACATTTTATAACCATTTTCACAAAAAATTGCTGATTTTTTTTTTCATTTTAGTGACACAAAAACAGTGACCCCAGTCATGCTGAACTAGCGACATTCTGGACAGGCCTAAAAAAAACATTTTAAAACCATTTTCACAAAAAATTGCAGAATTCTATTTTTGTCACCAAAAACGATGACTCCGATCATGCCGAACTAGCGAAATTTTGGACAGGCCTAAAAAAACATTTTAGAACCATTTTCACAAAATAAGCTCAGATTTTTTTTCATTTTTTGACACAAAAACAGTGACCCCGGTCATGCCGAACTATCGACATTCTGGACAGGCCTAAAAAAACATTTTAAAACCATTTTCACAAAATAAGCTCAGATTTTTTTTTCATTTTTTGACACAAAAACAGTGACCCCGGTCATGCCGAACTATCGACATTCTGGACAGGCCTAAAAAAACATTTTAAAACCATTTTCACAAAAAATTGCAGATATTTTTTTTCATTTTTTGACACAAAAACAGTGACCCCGGTCATGCCGAACTATCTACATTCTGGACATGCCTAAAAAACATTTTAAAACCATTTTCACAAAAATTGCAGATTTCTATTTTTGTCACCAAAAACGATGACTCAGATCATGCCGAACTAGCGACATTTTGGACAGGCCTAAAAAAAACATTTTAGAACCATTTTCACAAAATAAGCTCAGATTTTTTTTCATTTTTTGACACAAAAACAGTGACCCCGGTCATGCCGAACTATCGACATTCTGGACAGGCCTAAAAAAACATTTTAAAACCATTTTCACAAAAAATTGCAGATATTTTTTTTTCATTTTTTGACACAAAAACAGTGACCCCGGTCATGCCGAACTATCTACATTCTGGACATGCCTAAAAAAACATTTTAAAACCATTTTAACAAAAAATTGCAGATTTCTATTTTTGTCCCTAAAAACGATGACTCTGATTATGCCAAACTATCGACATTCTGGACAGGCCTAAAAAAACATTTTAAAACCATTTTCACAAAAAAATTGCAGATATTTTTTTTTCATTTTCGTGACACAAAAACAGTGACCCCGGTCATCCCGAACTAGTGACGTTCTGGACAGGCCTAAAAAAACATTTTATAACCATTTTCACAAAAAATTGCTGATTTTTTTTTTTTCATTTTAGTGACACAAAAACAGTGACCCCAGTCATGCTGAACTAGCGACATTCTGGACAGGCCTAAAAAAAACATTTTAAAACCATTTTCACAAAAAATTGCAGAATTCTATTTTTGTCACCAAAAACGATGACTCCGATCATGCCGAACTAGCGAAATTTTGGACAGGCCTAAAAAAAACATTTTAGAACCATTTTCACAAAATAAGCTCAGATTTTTTTTTCATTTTTTGACACAAAAACAGTGACCCCGGTCATGCCGAACTATCGACATTCTGGACAGGCATAAAAAAAACATTTTAAAACCATTTTCACAAAATAAGCTCAGATTTTTTTTTTCATTTTTTGACACAAAAACAGTGACCCCGGTCATGCCGAACTATCGACATTCTGGACAGGCCTAAAAAAAACATTTTAAAACCATTTTCACAAAAAATTGCAGATTTCTATTTTTGTCACCAAAAACGATGACTCCGATCATGCCGAACTAGCGACATTTTGGACAGGCCTAAAAAAAACATTTTAGAACCATTTTCACAAAAAATTGCAGATTTTTTGTTTCTTCATTTTCGTGACACAAAAACAGTGACCGAACTAGCGACATTCTGGACAGGCCTAAAAAACATTTTAAAACCATTTTCACAAAAAAATGCAGATTTCTATTTTGTCCCTAAAAACGATGAATCCGATCATGCCGAAAAAGCTACATTCTGGACAGGCCTAAAAAAAACATTTTAGAACCATTTTCACAAAAAAGCTCAGATTTTTTTATTCATTTTTTGACACAAAAACAGTGACCCCGGTCATGCCGAACTATCGACATTCTGGACAGGCCTAAAAAACCATTTTAAAACCATTTTCACAAAAAATTGCAGATTTCTATTTTGTCCCTAAAAACGATGACTCCGATCATGCCGAACTAGCGACATTTTGGACAGGCCTAAAAAACTAGCGACATTCTGGACAGGCCTAAAAAAACATTTTAAAACCTTTTTCACAAAAAATTGCAGATTTCAATTTTTGTCACCAAAAACGATGACTCCGATCATGCCGAACTCGCGACATTTTGGACAGGCCTAAAAAAACATTTTAGAACCATTTTCACAAAAAAGCTCAGATTTTTTGTTTTCATTTTTTACACAAAAACAGTGACCCCGGTCATGCCGAACTATCGACATTCTGGACAGGCCTAAAAAAACATTTTAGAACCATTTTCACAAAAAATTGCAGATATATTTTTTTCATTTTTTGACACAAAAACAGTGACCCCGGTCATGCCGAACTATCTACATTCTGGACATGCCTAAAAAAACATTTTAAAACCATTTTCACAAAAAATTGCAGATTTCTATTTTTGTCACCAAAAACGATGACTCCGATCATGCCGAACTAGCGACATTTTGGACAGGCCTAAAAAAAACATTTTAGAACCATTTTCACAAAATAAGCTCAGATTTTTTTTTCATTTTTTGACACAAAAACAGTGACCCCGGTCATGCCGAACTATCGACATTCTGGACAGGCCTAAAAAAAACATTTTAAAACCATTTTCACAAAATAAGCTCAGATTTTTTTTTTCATTTTTTGACACAAAAACAGTGACCCCGGTCATGCCGAACTATCGACATTCTGGACAGGCCTAAAAAAACATTTTAAAACCATTTTCACAAAAAATTGCAGATTTCTATTTTTGTCACCAAAAACGATGACTCCGATCATGCCGAACTAGCGACATTTTGGACAGGCCTAAAAAAAACATTTTAGAACCATTTTCACACAAAATTGCAGATTTTTTTTTTCTTCATTTTCGTGACACAAAAACAGTGACCCCGGTCATGCCGAACTAGCGACATTCTGGACAGGCCTAAAAAACATTTTAAAACCATTTTCACAAAAAAATGCAGATTTCTATTTTGTCCCTAAAAACGATGAATCCGATCATGCCGAAAAAGCTACATTCTGGACAGGCCTAAAAAAAACATTTTAGAACCATTTTCACAAAAAGCTCAGATTTTTTGATTCATTTTTGACACAAAAACAGTGACCCCGGTCATGCCGAACTATCGACATTCTGGACAGGCCTAAAAAACCATTTTAAAACCATTTTCACAAAAAATTGCAGATTTCTATTTTGTCCCTAAAAACGATGACTCCGATCATGCCGAACTAGCGACATTTTGGACAGGCCTAAAAAAAACATTTTAGAACCATTTTCACAAAAAATTGCAGATATATTTTTTTCATTTTTTGACACAAAAACAGTGACCCCGGTCATGCCGAACTATCTACATTCTGGACATGCCTAAAAAAACATTTTAAAACCATTTTCACAAAAAATTGCAGATTTCTATTTTTGTCCCTAAAAACGATGACTCTGATTATGCCAAACTATCGACATTCTGGACAGGCCTAAAAAAACATTTTAAAACCATTTTCACAAAAAAATTGCAGATATTTTTTTTTCATTTTCGTGACACAAAAACAGTGACCCCGGTCATCCCGAACTAGCGACGTTCTGGACAGGCCTAAAAAAACATTTTATAACCATTTTCACAAAAAATTTCTGATTTTTTTTTTTTCATTTTTGTGACACAAAAACAGTGACCCCAGTCATGCTGAACTAGCGACATTCTGGACAGGCCTAAAAAAAACATTTTAAAACCATTTTCACAAAAAATTGCAGATTTCTATTTTTGTCACCAAAAACGATGACTCCGATCATGCCGAACTAGCGACATTTTGGACAGGCCTAAAAAAAACATTTTAGAACCATTTTCACAAAAAATTGCAGATTTTTTTTTTCTTCATTTTCGTGACACAAAAACAGTGACCCCGGTCATGCCGAACTATCGACATTCTGGACAGGCCTAAAAAAATCATTTTAAAACCATTTTCACAAAAAATTGCAGATTTCTATTTTTGTCACCAAAAACGATGACTCCGATCATGCCGAACTAGCGACATTTTGGACAGGCCTAAAAAAAACATTTTAAAACCATTTTCACAAAAAATTGCAGATTTCTATTTTGTCCCTAAAAACGATGACTCCGATCATGCCGAACTCGCGACATTTTGGACAGGCCTAAAAAAAACATTTTAGAACCATTTTCACAAAAAAAGCTCAGATTTTTTGTTTTCATTTTTTACACAAAAACAGTGACCCCGGTCATGCCGAACTATCGACATTCTGGACAGGCCTAAAAAAAACATTTTAGAACCATTTTCACAAAAAATTGCAGATATATTTTTTTCATTTTTTGACACAAAAACAGTGACCCCGGTCATGCCGAACTATCTACATTCTGGACATGCCTAAAAAACATTTTAAAACCATTTTCACAAAAATTGCAGATTTCTATTTTTGTCACCAAAAACGATGACTCAGATCATGCCGAACTAGCGACATTTTGGACAGGCCTAAAAAAAACATTTTAGAACCATTTTCACAAAATAAGCTCAGATTTTTTTTTTCATTTTTTGACACAAAAACAGTGACCCCGGTCATGCCGAACTATCGACATTCTGGACAGGCCTAAAAAAAACATTTTAAAACCATTTTCACAAAAAATTGCAGATATTTTTTTTTCATTTTTTGACACAAAAACAGTGACCCCGGTCATGCCGAACTATCTACATTCTGGACATGCCTAAAAAAACATTTTAAAACCATTTTAACAAAAAATTGCAGATTTCTATTTTTGTCCCTAAAAACGATGACTCTGATTATGCCAAACTATCGACATTCTGGACAGGCCTAAAAAAACATTTTAAAACCATTTTCACAAAAAAATTGCAGATATTTTTTTTTCATTTTCGTGACACAAAAACAGTGACCCCGGTCATGCCGAACTAGCGACATTCTGGACAGGCCTAAAAAACATTTTAAAACCATTTTCACAAAAAAATGCAGATTTCTATTTTGTCCCTAAAAACGATGAATCCGATCATGCCGAAAAAGCTACATTCTGGACAGGCCTAAAAAAAACATTTTAGAACCATTTTCACAAAAAAGCTCAGATTTTTTGATTCATTTTTTGACACAAAAACAGTGACCCCGGTCATGCCGAACTATCTACATTCTGGACATGCCTAAAAAAACATTTTAAAACCATTTTCACAAAAAATTGCAGATTTCTATTTTTGTCACCAAAAACGATGACTCCGATCATGCCGAACTAGCGACATTTTGGACAGGCCTAAAAAAAACATTTTAGAACCATTTTCACAAAATAAGCTCAGATTTTTTTTTCTTTTTTGACACAAAAACAGTGACCCCGGTCATGCCGAACTATCGACATTCTGGACAGGCCTAAAAAAACATTTTAAAACCATTTTCACAAAATAAGCTCAGATTTTTTTTTCATTTTTGACACAAAAACAGTGACCCCGGTCATGCCGAACTATCGACATTCTGGACAGGCCTAAAAAAACATTTTAAAACCATTTTCACAAAAAATTGCAGATTTCTATTTTTGTCACCAAAAACGATGACTCCGATCATGCCGAACTAGCGACATTTTGGACAGGCCTAAAAAAAACATTTTAGAACCATTTTCACACAAAATTGCAGATTTTTTTTTTCTTCATTTTCGTGACACAAAAACAGTGACCCCGGTCATGCCGAACTAGCGACATTCTGGACAGGCCTAAAAACATTTTAAAACCATTTTCACAAAAAATGCAGATTTCTATTTTGTCCCTAAAAACGATGAATCCGATCATGCCGAAAAAGCTACATTCTGGACAGGCCTAAAAAAAACATTTTAGAACCATTTTCACAAAAAAGCTCAGATTTTTTGATTCATTTTTTGACACAAAAACAGTGACCCCGGTCATGCCGAACTATCGACATTCTGGACAGGCCTAAAAAACCATTTTAAAACCATTTTCACAAAAAATTGCAGATTTCTATTTTGTCCCTAAAAACGATGACTCCGATCATGCCGAACTAGCGACATTTTGGACAGGCCTAAAAAAAACATTTTAGAACCATTTTCACAAAAAATTGCAGATTTATTTTTTTCATTTTTTGACACAAAAACAGTGACCCCGGTCATGCCGAACTATCTACATTCTGGACATGCCTAAAAAAACATTTTAAAACCATTTTCACAAAAAATTGCAGATTTCTATTTTTGTCACCAAAAACGATGACTCAGATCATGCCGAACTAGCGACATTTTGGACAGGCCTAAAAAAAACATTTTAGAACCATTTTCACAAAATAAGCTCAGATTTTTTTTTTCATTTTTTGACACAAAAACAGTGACCCCGGTCATGCCGAACTATCTACATTCTGGACAGGCCTAAAAAAACATTTTAAAACCATTTTAACAAAAAATTGCAGATTTCTATTTTTGTCCCTAAAAACGATGACTCTGATTATGCCAAACTATCGACATTCTGGACAGGCCTAAAAAACATTTTAAAACCATTTTCACAAAAAATTGCAGATATTTTTTTTTCATTTTCGTGACACAAAAACAGTGACCCCGGTCATCCCGAACTAGCGACGTTCTGGACAGGCCTAAAAAAACATTTTATAACCATTTTCACAAAAAATTGCTGATTTTTTTTTTTTCATTTTTGTGACACAAAAACAGTGACCCCAGTCATGCTGAACTAGCGACATTCTGGACAGGCCTAAAAAAACATTTTAAAACCATTTTCACAAAAATTGCAGAATTCTATTTTTGTCACCAAAAACGATGACTCCGATCATGCCGAACTAGCGAAATTTTGGACAGGCCTAAAAAAACATTTTAGAACCATTTTCACAAAATAAGCTCAGATTTTTTTTTTCATTTTTTGACACAAAAACAGTGACCCCGGTCATGCCGAACTATCGACATTCTGGACAGGCCTAAAAAAAACATTTTAAAACCATTTTCACAAAATAAGCTCAGATTTTTTTTTTCATTTTTTGACACAAAAACAGTGACCCCGGTCATGCCGAACTATCGACATTCTGGACAGGCCTAAAAAAACATTTTAAAACCATTTTCACAAAAATTGCAGATTTCTATTTTTGTCACCAAAAACGATGACTCCGATCATGCCGAACTAGCGACATTTTGGACAGGCCTAAAAAAAACATTTTAGAACCATTTTCACAAAAAATTGCAGATTTTTTTTTTCTTCATTTTCGTGACACAAAAACAGTGACCCCGGTCATGCCGAACTATCGACATTCTGGACAGGCCTAAAAAAAACATTTTAAAACCATTTTCACAAAAAATTGCAGATTTCTATTTTTGTCACCAAAAACGATGACTCCGATCATGCCGAACTAGCGACATTTTGGACAGGCCTAAAAAAAACATTTTAAAACCATTTTCACAAAAAATTGCAGATTTCTATTTTGTCCCTAAAAACGATGACTCCGATCATGCCGAACTAGCGACATTTTGGACAGGCCTAAAAAAACATTTTAAAACCTTTTTCACAAAAAATTGCAGATTTCTATTTTTGTCACCAAAAACGATGACTCCGATCATGCCGAACTCGCGACATTTTGGACAGGCCTAAAAAAAACATTTTAGAACCATTTTCACAAAAAAAGCTCAGATTTTTTGTTTTCATTTTTTTACACAAAAACAGTGACCCCGGTCATGCCGAACTATCGACATTCTGGACAGGCCTAAAAAAAACATTTTAGAACCATTTTCACAAAAAATTGCAGATATATTTTTTTCATTTTTTGACACAAAAACAGTGACCCCGGTCATGCCGAACTATCTACATTCTGGACATGCCTAAAAAAACATTTTAAAACCATTTTCACAAAAAATTGCAGATTTCTATTTTTGTCACCAAAAACGATGACTCAGATCATGCCGAACTAGCGACATTTTGGACAGGCCTAAAAAAAACATTTTAGAACCATTTTCACAAAATAAGCTCAGATTTTTTTTTTCATTTTTTGACACAAAAACAGTGACCCCGGTCATGCCGAACTATCGACATTCTGGACAGGCCTAAAAAAAACATTTTAAAACCATTTTCACAAAAAATTGCAGAATTCTATTTTTGTCACCAAAAACGATGACTCCGATCATGCCGAACTAGCGAAATTTTGGACAGGCCTAAAAAAAACATTTTAGAACCATTTTCACAAAATAAGCTCAGATTTTTTTTTCATTTTTTGACACAAAAACAGTGACCCCGGTCATGCCGAACTATCGACATTCTGGACAGGCCTAAAAAAAACATTTTAAAACCATTTTCACAAAATAAGCTCAGATTTGTTTTTTCATTTTTTGACACAAAAACAGTGACCCCGGTCATGCCGAACTATCGACATTCTGGACAGGCCTAAAAAAAACATTTTAAAACCATTTTCACAAAAAATTGCAGATTTCTATTTTTGTCACCAAAAACGATGACTCCGATCATGCCGAACTAGCGACATTTTGGACAGGCCTAAAAAAAACATTTTAGAACCATTTTCACAAAAAATTGCAGATTTTTTTTTTCTTCATTTTCGTGACACAAAAACAGTGACCCCGGTCATGCCGAACTAGCGACATTATGGACAGGCCTAAAAAACATTTTAAAACCATTTTCACTAAAAAATGCAGATTTCTATTTTGTCCCTAAAAACGATGAATCCGATCATGCCGAAAAAGCAACATTCTGGACAGGCCTAAAAAAAACATTTTAGAACCATTTTCACAAAAAAGCTCAGATTTTTTGATTCATTTTTTGACACAAAAACAGTGACCCCGGTCATGCCGAACTATCGACATTCTGGACAGGCCTAAAAAACCATTTTAAAACCATTTTCACAAAAAATTGCAGATTTCTATTTTGTCCCTAAAAACGATGACTCCGATCATGCCGAACTAGCGACATTTTGGACAGGCCTAAAAAAACATTTTAAAACCTTTTTCACAAAAATTGCAGATTTCTATTTTTGTCACCAAAAACGATGACTCCGATCATGCCGAACTCGCGACATTTTGGACAGGCCTAAAAAAACATTTTAGAACCATTTTCACAAAATAAGCTCAGATTTTTTTTTCATTTTTGACACAAAAACAGTGACCCCGGTCATGCCGAACTAGCGACATTATGGACAGGCCTAAAAAACATTTTAAAACCATTTTAACAAAAAATTGCAGATTTCTATTTTTGTCCCTAAAAACGATGAATCTGATTATGCCGAAACAAGCGACATTCTGGACAGGCCTAAAAAACATTTTAAAACCATTTTCACAAAAAAATTGCAGATATTTTTTTTCATTTTCGTGACACAAAAACAGTGACCCCGGTCATCCCGAACTAGCGACGTTCTGGACAGGCCTAAAAAACATTTTATAACCATTTTCACAAAAAATTGCTGATTTTTTTTTTCATTTTTGTGACACAAAAACAGTGACCCCAGTCATGCTGAACTAGCGACATTCTGGACAGGCCTAAAAAAAACATTTTAAAACCATTTTCACAAAAAATTGCAGAATTCTATTTTTGTCACCAAAAACGATGACTCCGATCATGCCGAACTAGCGAAATTTTGGACAGGCCTAAAAAAAACATTTTAGAACCATTTTCACAAAATAAGCGCAGATTTTTTTTTCATTTTTTGACACAAAAACAGTGACCCCGGTCATGCCGAACTATCGACATTCTGGACAGGCCTAAAAAAAACATTTTAAAACCATTTTCACAAAATAAGCTCAGATTTTTTTTTTCATTTTTTGACACAAAAACAGTGACCCCAGTCATGCCGAACTATCGACATTCTGGACAGGCCTAAAAAAAACATTTTAAAACCATTTTCACAAAAAATTGCAGATTTCTATTTTTGTCACCAAAAACGATGACTCCGATCATGCCGAACTAGCGACATTTTGGACAGGCCTAAAAAAAACATTTTAGAACCATTTTCACAAAAAATTGCAGATTTTTTTTTCTTCATTTTCGTGACACAAAAACAGTGACCCCGGTCATGCCGAACTATCGACATTCTGGACAGGCCTAAAAAAACATTTTAAAACCATTTTCACAAAAAATTGCAGATTTCTATTTTTGTCACCAAAAACGATGACTCCGATCATGCCGAACTAGCGACATTTTGGACAGGCCTAAAAAAACATTTTAAAACCATTTTCACAAAAAATTGCAGATTTCTATTTTGTCCCTAAAAACGATGACTCCGATCATGCCGAACTAGCGACATTTTGGACAGGCCTAAAAAAACATTTTAAAACCTTTTTCACAAAAAATTGCAGATTTCTATTTTTGTCACCAAAAACGATGACTCAGATCATGCCGAACTAGCGACATTTTGGACAGGCCTAAAAAAAACATTTTAGAACCATTTTCACAAAATAAGCTCAGATTTTTTTTTTCATTTTTTGACACAAAAACAGTGACCCCGGTCATGCCGAACTATCGACATTCTGGACAGGCCTAAAAAAAACATTTTAAAACCATTTTCACAAAATAAGCTCAGATTTTTTTTTTCATTTTTTGACACAAAAACAGTGACCCCGGTCATGCCGAACTATCGACATTCTGGACAGGCCTAAAAAAAACATTTTAAAACCATTTTCACAAAAAATTGCAGATTTCTATTTTTGTCACCAAAAACGATGACTCCGATCATGCCGAACTAGCGACATTTTGGACAGGCCTAAAAAAAACATTTTAGAACCATTTTCACAAAAAATTGCAGATTTTTTTTTTCTTCATTTTCGTGACACAAAAACAGTGACCCCGGTCATGCCGAACTAGCGACATTATGGACAGGCCTAAAAAACCATTTTAAAACCATTTTCACAAAAAATTGCAGATTTCTATTTTGTCCCTAAAAACGATGACTCCGATCATGCCGAACTAGCGACATTTTGGACAGGCCTAAAAAAACATTTTAAAACCTTTTTCACAAAAAATTGCAGATTTCTATTTTTGTCACCAAAAACGATGACTCCGATCATGCCGAACTCGCGACATTTTGGACAGGCCTAAAAAAAACATTTTAGAACCATTTTCACAAAAAAGCTCAGATTTTTTGTTTTCATTTTTTACACAAAAACAGTGACCCCGGTCATGCCGAACTATCGACATTCTGGACAGGCCTAAAAAAAACATTTTAGAACCATTTTCACAAAAAATTGCAGATATATTTTTTTCATTTTTTGACACAAAAACAGTGACCCCGGTCATGCCGAACTATCTACATTCTGGACATGCCTAAAAAAACATTTTAAAACCATTTTCACAAAAATTGCAGATTTCTATTTTTGTCACCAAAACGATGACTCAGATCATGCCGAACTAGCGACATTTTGGACAGGCCTAAAAAAAACATTTTAGAACCATTTTCACAAAATAAGCTCAGATTTTTTTTCATTTTTTGACACAAAAACAGTGACCCCGGTCATGCCGAACTATCGACATTCTGGACAGGCCTAAAAAAACATTTTAAAACCATTTTCACAAAAATTGCAGATATTTTTTTTCATTTTTTGACACAAAAACAGTGACCCCGGTCATGCCGAACTATCTACATTCTGGACATGCCTAAAAAACATTTTAAAACCATTTTAACATAAAATTGCAGATTTCTATTTTTGTCCCTAAAAACGATGACTCTGATTATGCCAAACTATCGACATTCTGGACAGGCCTAAAAAACATTTTAAAACCATTTTCACAAAAAAATTGCAGATATTTTTTTTCATTTTCGTGACACAAAAACAGTGACCCCGGTCATCCCGAACTAGCGACGTTCTGGACAGGCCTAAAAAACATTTTATAACCATTTTCACAAAAAATTGCTGATTTTTTTTTTCATTTTCGTGACACAAAAACAGTGACCCCAGTCATGCCGAACTAGCGACATTCTGGACAGGCCTAAAAAAACATTTTAAAACCATTTTCACAAAAATTGCAGAATTCTATTTTTGTCACCAAAAACGATGACTCCGATCATGCCGAACTAGCGAAATTTTGGACAGGCCTAAAAAAACATTTTAGAACCATTTTCACAAAATAAGCTCAGATTTTTTTTTCATTTTTTGACACAAAAACAGTGACCCCGGTCATGCCGAACTATCGACATTCTGGACAGGCCTAAAAAAACATTTTAAAACCATTTTCACAAAATAAGCTCAGATTTCTTTTTCATTTTTTGACACAAAAACAGTGACCCCGGTCATGCCGAACTATCGACATTCTGGACAGGCCTAAAAAAACATTTTAAAACCATTTTCACAAAAATTGCAGATTTCTATTTTTGTCACCAAAAACGATGACTCCGATCATGCCGAACTCGCGACATTTTGGACAGGCCTAAAAAAACATTTTAGAACCATTTTCACAAAAAAGCTCTGATTTTTTGTTTTCATTTTTTACACAAAAACAGTGACCCCGGTCATGCCGAACTATCGACATTCTGGACAGGCCTAAAAAAACATTTTAGAACCATTTTCACAAAAAATTGCAGATATATTTTTTTCATTTTTTGACACAAAAACAGTGACCCCGGTCATGCCGAACTATCTACATTCTGGACATGCCTAAAAAAACATTTTAAAACCATTTTCACAAAAATTGCAGATTTCTATTTTTGTCACCAAAAACGATGACTCAGATCATGCCGAACTAGCGACATTTTGGACAGGCCTAAAAAAACATTTTAGAACCATTTTCACAAAATAAGCTCAGATTTTTTTTTCATTTTTTGACACAAAAACAGTGACCCCGGTCATGCCGAACTATCGACATTCTGGACAGGCCTAAAAAAACATTTTAAAACCATTTTCACAAAAAATTGCAGATATTTTTTTTCATTTTTTGACACAAAAACAGTGACCCCGGTCATGCCGAACTATCTACATTCTGGACATGCCTAAAAAAACATTTTAAAACCATTTTAACAAAAATTGCAGATTTCTATTTTTGTCCCTAAAAACGATGACTCTGATTATGCCAAACTATCGACATTCTGGACAGGCCTAAAAAACATTTTAAAACCATTTTCACAAAAAAATTGCAGATATTTTTTTTCATTTTCGTGACACAAAAACAGTGACCCCGGTCATCCCGAACTAGCGACGTTCTGGACAGGCCTAAAAAACATTTTATAACCATTTTCACAAAAAATTGCTGATTTATTTTTTTTCATTTTCGTGACACAAAAACAGTGACCCCAGTCATGCCGAACTAGCGACATTCTGGACAGGCCTAAAAAAAACATTTTAAAACCATTTTCACAAAAAATTGCAGAATTCTATTTTTGTCACCAAAAACGATGACTCCGATCATGCCGAACTAGCGAAATTTTGGACAGGCCTAAAAAAAACATTTTAGAACCATTTTCACAAAATAAACTCAGATTTTTTTTTTCATTTTTTGACACAAAAACAGTGACCCCGGTCATGCCGAACTATCGACATTCTGGACAGGCCTAAAAAAAACATTTTAAAACCATTTTCACAAAATAAACTCAGATTTTTTTTTTCATTTTTTGACACAAAAACAGTGACCCCGGTCATGCCGAACTATCGACATTCTGGACAGGCCTAAAAAAACATTTTAAAACCATTTTCACAAAAATTGCAGATTTCTATTTTTGTCACCAAAAACGATGACTCCGATCATGCCGAACTAGCGACATTTTGGACAGGCCTAAAAAAAACATTTTAGAACCATTTTCACAAAAAATTGCAGATTTTTTTTTTCTTCATTTTCGTGACACAAAAACAGTGACCCCGGTAATGCCGAACTAGCGACATTATGGACAGGCCTAAAAAACATTTTAAAACCATTTTCACTAAAAATGCAGATTTCTATTTTGTCCCTAAAAACGATGAATCCGATCATGCCGAAAAAGCTACATTCTGGACAGGCCTAAAAAAACATTTTAGAACCATTTTCACAAAAAAGCTCAGATTTTTTGATTCATTTTTTGACACAAAAACAGTGACCCCGGTCATGCCGAACTATCGACATTCTGGACAGGCCTAAAAAACATTTTAAAACCATTTTCACAAAAAATTGCAGATTTCTATTTTGTCCCTAAAAACGATGACTCCGATCATGCCGAACTAGCGACATTTTGGACAGGCCTAAAAAACATTTTAAAACCTTTTTCACAAAAATTGCAGATTTCTATTTTTGTCACCAAAAACGATGACTCCGATCATGCCGAACTCGCGACATTTTGGACAGGCCTAAAAAAAACATTTTAGAACCATTTTCACAAAAAAAGCTCAGATTTTTTGTTTTCATTTTTTTACACAAAAACAGTGACCCCGGTCATGCCGAACTATCGACATTCTGGACAGGCCTAAAAAAAACATTTTAGAACCATTTTCACAAAAAATTGCAGATATATTTTTTTCATTTTTTGACACAAAAACAGTGACCCCGGTCATGCCGAACTATCTACATTCTGGACATGCCTAAAAAAACATTTTAAAACCATTTTCACAAAAAATTGCAGATTTCTATTTTTGTCACCAAAAACGATGACTCAGATCATGCCGAACTAGCGACATTTTGGACAGGCCTAAAAAAAACATTTTAGAACCATTTTCACAAAAAATTGCAGATTTTTTTTTTCTTCATTTTCGTGACACAAAAACAGTGACCCCGGTCATGCCGAACTAGCGACATTCTGGACAGGCCTAAAAAACATTTTAAAACCATTTTCACAAAAAATGCAGATTTCTATTTTGTCCCTAAAAACGATGAATCCGATCATGCCGAAAAAGCTACATTCTGGACAGGCCTAAAAAAAACATTTTAGAACCATTTTCACAAAAAAGCTCAGATTTTTTGATTCATTTTTTGACACAAAAACAGTGACCCCGGTCATGCCGAACTATCGACATTCTGGACAGGCCTAAAAAACCATTTTAAAACCATTTTCACAAAAAATTGCAGATTTCTATTTTGTCCCTAAAAACGATGACTCCGATCATGCCGAACTAGCGACATTTTGGACAGGCCTAAAAAACATTTTAAAACCTTTTTCACAAAAATTGCAGATTTCTATTTTTGTCACCAAAAACGATGACTCCGATCATGCCGAACTCGCGACATTTTGGACAGGCCTAAAAAAAACATTTTAGAACCATTTTCACAAAAAAAGCTCAGATTTTTGGTTTTCATTTTTTTACACAAAAACAGTGACCCCGGTCATGCCGAACTATCGACATTCTGGACAGGCCTAAAAAAAACATTTTAGAACCATTTTCACAAAAAATTGCAGATATATTTTTTTCATTTTTTGACACAAAAACAGTGACCCCGGTCATGCCGAACTATCGACATTTTGTACAGGCCTAAAAAAACATTTTAAAACGTTTTTCACAAAAAATTGCAGATTTCTATTTTTGTCACCAAAAACGATGACTCCGATCATGCCGAACTCGCGACATTTTGGACAGGCCTAAAAAAAACATTTTAGAACCATTTTCACAAAAAATTGCAGATATATTTTTTTTAATTTTTTACACAAAAACAGTGACCCCGGTCATGCCGAACTATCGACATTCTGGACAGGCCTAAAAAAACATTTTAAAACCATTTTCACAAAAAATTGCAGATATTTTTTTTTCATTTTCGTGACACAAAAACAGTGACCCCGGTCATGCCGAACTAGCGACATTCTGGACAGGCCTAAAAAACATTTTAAAACCATTTTCACAAAAAAATGCAGATTTCTATTTTGTCCCTAAAAACGATGAATCCGATCATGCCGAAAAAGCTACATTCTGGACAGGCCTAAAAAAAACATTTTAGAACCATTTTCACAAAAAAGCTCAGATTTTTTGATTCATTTTTTGACACAAAAACAGTGACCCCGGTCATGCCGAACTATCGACATTCTGGACAGGCCTAAAAACCATTTTAAAACCATTTTCACAAAAAATTGCAGATTTCTATTTTGTCCCTAAAAACGATGACTCCGATCATGCCGAACTAGCGACATTTTGGACAGGCCTAAAAAACATTTTAAAACCTTTTTCACAAAAATTGCAGATTTCTATTTTTGTCACCAAAAACGATGACTCCGATCATGCCGAACTCGCGACATTTTGGACAGGCCTAAAAAAAACATTTTAGAACCATTTTCACAAAAAAAGCTCAGATTTTTGGTTTTCATTTTTTTACACAAAAACAGTGACCCCGGTCATGCCGAACTATCGACATTCTGGACAGGCCTAAAAAAAACATTTTAGAACCATTTTCACAAAAAATTGCAGATATATTTTTTTCATTTTTTGACACAAAAACAGTGACCCCGGTCATGCCGAACTATCGACATTTTGTACAGGCCTAAAAAAACATTTTAAAACGTTTTTCACAAAAAATTGCAGATTTCTATTTTTGTCACCAAAAACGATGACTCCGATCATGCCGAACTCGCGACATTTTGGACAGGCCTAAAAAAAACATTTTAGAACCATTTTCACAAAAAATTGCAGATATATTTTTTTTTAATTTTTTACACAAAAACAGTGACCCCGGTCATGCCGAACTATCGACATTCTGGACAGGCCTAAAAAAACATTTTAAAACCATTTTCACAAAAAATTGCAGATATTTTTTTTTCATTTTCGTGACACAAAAACAGTGACCCCGGTCATCCCGAACTAGCGACGTTCTGGACAGGCCTAAAAAACATTTTATAACCATTTTCACAAAAAATTGCTGATTTTTTTTTTCATTTTCGTGACACAAAAACAGTGACCCCAGTCATGCTGAACTAGCGACATTCTGGACAGGCCTAAAAAAAACATTTTAAAACCATTTTCACAAAAAATTGCAGAATTCTATTTTTGTCACCAAAAACGATGACTCCGATCATGCCGAACTAGCGAAATTTTGGACAGGCCTAAAAAAACATTTTAGAACCATTTTCACAAAATAAGCTCAGATTTTTTTTTCATTTTTTGACACAAAAACAGTGACCCCGGTCATGCCGAACTATCGACATTCTGGACAGGCCTAAAAAAAACATTTTAAAACCATTTTCACAAAATAAGCTCAGATTTCTTTTTTCATTTTTTGACACAAAAACAGTGACCCCGGTCATGCCGAACTATCGACATTCTGGACAGGCCTAAAAAAAACATTTTAAAACCATTTTCACAAAAAATTGCAGATTTCTATTTTTGTCACCAAAAACGATGACTCCGATCATGCCGAACTAGCGACATTTTGGACAGGCCTAAAAAAAACATTTTAGAACCATTTTCACAAAAAATTGCAGATTTTTTTTTTCTTCATTTTCGTGACACAAAAACAGTGACCCCGGTCATGCCGAACTAGCGACATTCTGGACAGGCCTAAAAAACATTTTAAAACCATTTTCACAAAAAAATGCAGATTTCTATTTTGTCCCTAAAAACGATGAATCCGATCATGCCGAAAAAGCTACATTCTGGACAGGCCTAAAAAAACATTTTAGAACCATTTTCACAAAAAGCTCAGATTTTTTGATTCATTTTTGACACAAAAACAGTGACCCCGGTCATGCCGAACTATCGACATTCTGGACAGGCCTAAAAAACCATTTTAAAACCATTTTCACAAAAAATTGCAGATTTCTATTTTGTCCCTAAAAACGATGACTCCGATCATGCCGAACTAGCGACATTTTGGACAGGCCTAAAAAAACATTTTAAAACCTTTTTCACCAAAAATTGCAGATTTCTATTTTTGTCACCAAAAACGATGACTCCGATCATGCCGAACTCGCGACATTTTGGACAGGCCTAAAAAAAACATTTTAGAACCATTTTCACAAAAAAGCTCAGATTTTTGGTTTTCATTTTTTACACAAAAACAGTGACCCCGGTCATGCCGAACTATCGACATTCTGGACAGGCCTAAAAAAACATTTTAGAACCATTTTCACAAAAAATTGCAGATATATTTTTTCATTTTTTGACACAAAAACAGTGACCCCGGTCATGCCGAACTATCGACATTTTGTACAGGCCTAAAAAAACATTTTAAAACGTTTTTCACAAAAAATTGCAGATTTCTATTTTTGTCACCAAAAACGATGACTCCGATCATGCCGAACTCGCGACATTTTGGACAGGCCTAAAAAAAACATTTTAGAACCATTTTCACAAAAAATTGCAGATATATTTTTTTTATTTTTTTACACAAAAACAGTGACCCCGGTCATGCCGAACTATCGACATTCTGGACAGGCCTAAAAAAACATTTTAAAACCATTTTCACAAAAAATTGCAGATATTTTTTTTTCATTTTCGTGACACAAAAACAGTGACCCCGGTCATCCCGAACTAGCGACGTTCTGGACAGGCCTAAAAAAACATTTTATAACCATTTTCACAAAAAATTGCTGATTTTTTTTTTTTCATTTTCGTGACACAAAAACAGTGACCCCAGTCATGCTGAACTAGCGACATTCTGGACAGGCCTAAAAAAAACATTTTAAAACCATTTTCACAAAAATTGCAGAATTCTATTTTTGTCACCAAAACGATGACTCCGATCATGCCGAACTAGCGAAATTTTGGACAGGCCTAAAAAAACATTTTAGAACCATTTTCACAAAATAAGCTCAGATTTTTTTTTCATTTTTTGACACAAAAACAGTGACCCCGGTCATGCCGAACTATCGACATTCTGGACAGGCCTAAAAAAACATTTTAAAACCATTTTCACAAAATAAGCTCAGATTTCTTTTTCATTTTTTGACACAAAAACAGTGACCCCGGTCATGCCGAACTATCGACATTCTGGACAGGCCTAAAAAAACATTTTAAAACCATTTTCACAAAAAATTGCAGATTTCTATTTTTGTCACCAAAAACGATGACTCCGATCATGCCGAACTAGCGACATTTTGGACAGGCCTAAAAAAAACATTTTAGAACCATTTTCACAAAAAATTGCAGATTTTTTTTTTCTTCATTTTCGTGACACAAAAACAGTGACCCCGGTCATGCCGAACTAGCGACATTCTGGACAGGCCTAAAAAACATTTTAAAACCATTTTCACAAAAAAATGCAGATTTCTATTTTGTCCCTAAAAACGATGAATCCGATCATGCCGAAAAAGCTACATTCTGGACAGGCCTAAAAAAAACATTTTAGAACCATTTTCACAAAAAAGCTCAGATTTTTTGATTCATTTTTTGACACAAAAACAGTGACCCCGGTCATGCCGAACTATCGACATTCTGGACAGGCCTAAAAAACCATTTTAAAACCATTTTCACAAAAAATTGCAGATTTCTATTTTGTCCCTAAAAACGATGACTCCGATCATGCCGAACTAGCGACATTTTGGACAGGCCTAAAAAAACATTTTAAAACCTTTTTCACCAAAAATTGCAGATTTCTATTTTTGTCACCAAAAACGATGACTCCGATCATGCCGAACTCGCGACATTTTGGACAGGCCTAAAAAAAACATTTTAGAACCATTTTCACAAAAAAGCTCAGATTTTTGGTTTTCATTTTTTACACAAAAACAGTGACCCCGGTCATGCCGAACTATCGACATTCTGGACAGGCCTAAAAAAACATTTTAGAACCATTTTCACAAAAAATTGCAGATATATTTTTTTCATTTTTGACACAAAAACAGTGACCCCGGTCATGCCGAACTATCGACATTTTGTACAGGCCTAAAAAACATTTTAAAACCTTTTTCACAAAAATTGCAGATTTCTATTTTTGTCACCAAAAACGATGACTCCGATCATGCCGAACTCGCGACATTTTGGACAGGCCTAAAAAAACATTTTAGAACCATTTTCACAAAAAATTGCAGATATTTTTTTCATTTTTTGACACAAAAACAGTGACCCCGGTCATGCCGAACTATCTACATTCTGGACATGCCTAAAAAAACATTTTAAAACCATTTTCACAAAAATTGCAGATTTCTATTTTTGTCACCAAAAACGATGACTCAGATCATGCCGAACTAGCGACATTTTGGACAGGCCTAAAAAAAACATTTTAGAACCATTTTCACAAAATAAGCTGTGATTTTTTTTTTCATTTTTTGACACAAAAACAGTGACCCCGGTCATGCCGAACTATCGACATTCTGGACAGGCCTAAAAAAAACATTTTAAAACCATTTTCACAAAAAATTGCAGATATTTTTTTTTCATTTTTTGACACAAAAACAGTGACCCCGGTCATGCCGAACTATCTACATTCTGGACATGCCTAAAAAAACATTTTAAAACCATTTTAACAAAAAATTGCAGATTTCTATTTTTGTCCCTAAAAACGATGACTCTGATTATGCCAAACTATCGACATTCTGGACAGGCCTAAAAAAACATTTTAAAACCATTTTCACAAAAAAATTGCAGATATTTTTTTTTCATTTTCGTGACACAAAAACAGTGACCCCGGTCATCCCGAACTAGCGACGTTCTGGACAGGCCTAAAAAAACATTTTATAACCATTTTCACAAAAAATTGCTGATTTTTTTTTTTTCATTTTCGTGACACAAAAACAGTGACCCCAGTCATGCTGAACTAGCGACATTCTGGACAGGCCTAAAAAAAACATTTTAAAACCATTTTCACAAAAAATTGCAGAATTCTATTTTTGTCACCAAAAACGATGACTCCGATCATGCCGAACTAGCGAAATTTTGGACAGGCCTAAAAAAAACATTTTAGAACCATTTTCACAAAATAAGCTCAGATTTTATTTTTCATTTTTTGACACAAAAACAGTGACCCCGGTCATGCCGAACTATCGACATTCTGGACAGGCCTAAAAAAACATTTTAAAACCATTTTCACAAAAAATTGCAGATTTCTATTTTTGTCACCAAAAACGATGACTCCGATCATGCCGAACTAGCGACATTTTGGACAGGCCTAAAAAAACATTTTAGAACCATTTTCACAAAAATTGCAGATTTTTTTTTCTTCATTTTCGTGACACAAAAACAGTGACCCCGGTCATGCCGAACTAGCGACATTCTGGACAGGCCTAAAAACATTTTAAAACCATTTTCACAAAAAAATGCAGATTTCTATTTTGTCCCTAAAAACGATGAATCCGATCATGCCGAAAAAGCTACATTCTGGACAGGCCTAAAAAAAACATTTTAGAACCATTTTCACAAAAAAGCTCAGATTTTTTGATTCATTTTTTGACACAAAAACAGTGACCCCGGTCATGCCGAACTATCGACATTCTGGACAGGCCTAAAAAACCATTTTAAAACCATTTTCACAAAAAATTGCAGATTTCTATTTTGTCCCTAAAAACGATGACTCCGATCATGCCGAACTAGCGACATTTTGGACAGGCCTAAAAAAACTAGCGACATTCTGGACAGGCCTAAAAAAACATTTTAAAACCATTTTCACAAAAAATTGCAGATTTCTATTTTTGTCACCAAAAACGATGACTCAGATCATGCCGAACTAGCGACATTTTGGACAGGCCTAAAAAAAACATTTTAGAACCATTTTCACAAAATAAGCTGTGATTTTTTTTTTCATTTTTTGACACAAAAACAGTGACCCCGGTCATGCCGAACTATCGACATTCTGGACAGGCCTAAAAAAAACATTTTAAAACCATTTTCACAAAAAATTGCAGATATTTTTTTTTCATTTTTTGACACAAAAACAGTGACCCCAGTCATGCTGAACTAGCGACATTCTGGACAGGCCTAAAAAAAACATTTTAAAACCATTTTCACAAAAAATTGCAGAATTCTATTTTTGTCACCAAAAACGATGACTCCGATCATGCCGAACTAGCGACATTTTGGACAGGCCTAAAAAAACATTTTAGAACCATTTTCACAAAAATTGCCGATTTTTTTTTCTTCATTTTCGTGACACAAAAACAGTGACCCCGGTCATGCCGAACTAGCGACATTTTGGACAGGCCTAAAAAAACATTTTAGAACCATTTTCACAAAATAAGCTCAGATTTTTTTTTCATTTTTTGACACAAAAACAGTGACCCCGGTCATGCCGAACTATCGACATTCTGGACAGGCCTAAAAAAACATTTTAAAACCATTTTCACAAAATAAGCTCAGATTTTTTTTTCATTTTTGACACAAAAACAGTGACCCCGGTCATGCCGAACTATCGACATTCTGGACAGGCCTAAAAAAACATTTTAAAACCATTTTCACAAAAAATTGCAGATTTCTATTTTTGTCACCAAAAACGATGACTCCGATCATGCCGAACTAGCGACATTTTGGACAGGCCTAAAAAAAACATTTTAGAACCATTTTCACAAAAAATTGCAGATTTTTTTTTTCTTCATTTTCGTGACACAAAAACAGTGACCCCGGTCATGCCGAACTAGCGACATTCTGGACAGGCCTAAAAAACATTTTAAAACCATTTTCACAAAAAAATGCAGATTTCTATTTTGTCCCTAAAAACGATGAATCCGATCATGCCGAAAAAGCTACATTCTGGACAGGCCTAAAAAAAACATTTTAGAACCATTTTCACAAAAAAGCTCAGATTTTTTGATTCATTTTTTGACACAAAAACAGTGACCCCGGTCATGCCGAACTATCTACATTCTGGACATGCCTAAAAAAACATTTTAAAACCATTTTAACAAAAAATTGCAGATTTCTATTTTTGTCACCAAAAACGATGACTCCGATCATGCCGAACTAGCGACATTTTGGACAGGCCTAAAAAAAACATTTTAGAACCATTTTCACAAAAAATTGCAGATTTTTTTTTTCTTCATTTTCGTGACACAAAAACAGTGACCCCGGTCATGCCGAACTAGCGACATTCTGGACAGGCCTAAAAAACATTTTAAAACCATTTTCACAAAAAAATGCAGATTTCTATTTTGTCCCTAAAAACGATGAATCCGATCATGCCGAAAAAGCTACATTCTGGACAGGCCTAAAAAACATTTTAGAACCATTTTCACAAAAAAGCTCAGATTTTTTGATTCATTTTTTGACACAAAAACAGTGACCCCGGTCATGCCGAACTATCGACATTCTGGACAGGCCTAAAAAACCATTTTAAAACCATTTTCACAAAAAATTGCAGATTTCTATTTTGTCCCTAAAAACGATGACTCCGATCATGCCGAACTAGCGACATTTTGGACAGGCCTAAAAAAACTAGCGACATTCTGGACAGGCCTAAAAAAACATTTTAAAACCATTTTCACAAAAAATTGCAGATTTCTATTTTTGTCACCAAAAACGATGACTCAGATCATGCCGAACTAGCGACATTTTGGACAGGCCTAAAAAAAACATTTTAGAACCATTTTCACAAAATAAGCTGTGATTTTTTTTTTCATTTTTTGACACAAAAACAGTGACCCCGGTCATGCCAAACTATCGACATTCTGGACAGGCCTAAAAAAAACATTTTAAAACCATTTTCACAAAAAATTGCAGATATTTTTTTTTCATTTTTTGACACAAAAACAGTGACCCCAGTCATGCTGAACTAGCGACATTCTGGACAGGCCTAAAAAAAACATTTTAAAACCATTTTCACAAAAAATTGCAGAATTCTATTTTTGTCACCAAAAACGATGACTCCGATCATGCCGAACTAGCGACATTTTGGACAGGCCTAAAAAAAACATTTTAGAACCATTTTCACAAAAAATTGCCGATTTTTTTTTTCTTCATTTTCGTGACACAAAAACAGTGACCCCGGTCATGCCGAACTAGCGACATTTTGGACAGGCCTAAAAAAAACATTTTAGAACCATTTTCACAAAATAAGGTCAGATTTTTTTTTCATTTTTGACACAAAAACAGTGACCCCGGTCATGCCGAACTATCGACATTCTGGACAGGCCTAAAAAAAACATTTTAAAACCATTTTCACAAAATAAGCTCAGATTTTTTTCTTCATTTTTTGACACAAAAACAGTGACCCCGGTCATGCCGAACTATCGACATTCTGGACAGGCCTAAAAAAAACATTTTAAAACCATTTTCACAAAAAATTGCAGATTTCTATTTTTGTCACCAAAAACGATGACTCCGATCATGCCGAACTAGCGACATTTTGGACAGGCCTAAAAAAACATTTTAGAACCATTTTCACAAAAAATTGCAGATTTTTTTTCTTCATTTTCGTGACACAAAAACAGTGACCCCGGTCATGCCGAACTAGCGACATTCTGGACAGGCCTAAAAAACATTTTAAAACCATTTTCACAAAAAATGCAGATTTCTATTTTGTCCCTAAAAACGATGAATCCGATCATGCCGAAAAAGCTACATTCTGGACAGGCCTAAAAAAAACATTTTAGAACCATTTTCACAAAAAAGCTCAGATTTTTTGATTCATTTTTTGACACAAAAACAGTGACCCCGGTCATGCCGAACTATCTACATTCTGGACATGCCTAAAAAAACATTTTAAAACCATTTTAACAAAAAATTGCAGATTTCTATTTTTGTCCCTAAAAACGATGACTCTGATTATGCCAAACTAGCGACGTTCTGGACAGGCCTAAAAAAACATTTTATAACCATTTTCACAAAAAATTGCTGATTTTTTTTTTTCATTTTCGTGACACAAAAACAGTGACCCCAGTCATGCTGAACTAGCGACATTCTGGACAGGCCTAAAAAAAACATTTTAAAACCATTTTCACAAAAAATTGCAGAATTCTATTTTTGTCACCAAAAACGATGACTCCGATCATGCCGAACTAGCGACATTTTGGACAGGCCTAAAAAAAACATTTTAGAACCATTTTCACAAAAAATTGCAGATTTTTTTTTTCTTCATTTTCGTGACACAAAAACAGTGACCCCGGTCATGCCGAACTAGCGACATTCTGGACAGGCCTAAAAAACATTTTAAAACCATTTTCACAAAAAAATGCAGATTTCTATTTTGTCCCTAAAAACGATGAATCCGATCATGCCGAAAAAGCTACATTCTGGACAGGCCTAAAAAAAACATTTTAGAACCATTTTCACAAAAAAGCTCAGATTCTTTGATTCATTTTTTGACACAAAAACAGTGACCCCGGTCATGCCGAACTATCGACATTCTGGACAGGCCTAAAAAACCATTTTAAAACCATTTTCACAAAAAATTGCAGATTTCTATTTTGTCCCTAAAAACGATGACTCCGATCATGCCGAACTAGCGACATTTTGGACAGGCCTAAAAAAACTAGCGACATTCTGGACAGGCCTAAAAAAACATTTTAAAACCATTTTCACAAAAAATTGCAGATTTCTATTTTTGTCACCAAAAACGATGACTCAGATCATGCCGAACTAGCGACATTTTGGACAGGCCTAAAAAAAACATTTTAAAACCATTTTCACAAAAAATTGCAGAATTCTATTTTTGTCACCAAAAACGATGACTCCGATCATGCCGAACTAGCGACATTTTGGACAGGCCTAAAAAAAACATTTTAGAACCATTTTCACAAAAAATTGCAGATTTTTTTTTTCTTCATTTTCGTGACACAAAAACAGTGACCCCGGTCATGCCGAACTAGCGACATTCTGGACAGGCCTAAAAAACATTTTAAAACCATTTTCACAAAAAAATGCAGATTTCTATTTTGTCCCTAAAAACGATGAATCCGATCATGCCGAAAAAGCTACATTCTGGACAGGCCTAAAAAAAACATTTTAGAACCATTTTCACAAAAAAGCTCAGATTCTTTGATTAATTTTTTGACACAAAAACAGTGACCCCGGTCATGCCGAACTATCGACATTCTGGACAGGCCTAAAAAACCATTTTAAAACCATTTTCACAAAAAATTGCAGATTTCTATTTTGTCCCTAAAAACGATGACTCCGATCATGCCGAACTAGCGACATTTTGGACAGGCCTAAAAAAACTAGCGACATTCTGGACAGGCCTAAAAAACATTTTAAAACCATTTTCACAAAAATTGCAGATTTCTATTTTTGTCACCAAAAACGATGACTCAGATCATGCCGAACTAGCGACATTTTGGACAGGCCTAAAAAAAACATTTTAGAACCATTTTCACAAAATAAGCTCAGATTTTTTTTTTCATTTTTTGACACAAAAACAGTGACCCCGGTCATGCCGAACTATCGACATTCTGGACAGGCCTAAAAAAACATTTTAAAACCATTTTCACAAAAAATTGCTGATTTTTTTTTTTTCATTTTCGTGACACAAAAACAGTGACCCCAGTCATGCTGAACTAGCGACATTCTGGACAGGCCTAAAAAAAACATTTTAAAACCATTTTCACAAAAAATTGCAGAATTCTATTTTTGTCACCAAAAACGATGACTCCGATCATGCCGAACTAGCGAAATTTTGGACAGGCCTAAAAAAAACATTTTAGAACCATTTTCACAAAATAAGCTCAGATTTTTTTTTTCATTTTTTGACACAAAAACAGTGACCCCGGTCATGCCGAACTATCGACATTCTGGACAGGCCTAAAAAAAACATTTTAAAACCATTTTCACAAAATAAGCTCAGATTTTTTTTTTCATTTTTTGACACAAAAACAGTGACCCCGGTCATGCCGAACTATCGACATTCTGGACAGGCCTAAAAAAAACATTTTAAAACCATTTTCACAAAATAAGCTCAGATTTTTTTTTCATTTTTTGACACAAAAACAGTGACCCCGGTCATGCCGAACTATCGACATTCTGGACAGGCCTAAAAAAACATTTTAAAACCATTTTCACAAAAAATTGCAGATTTCTATTTTTGTCACCAAAAACGATGACTCCGATCATGCCGAACTAGCGACATTTTGGACAGGCCTAAAAAAAACATTTTAGAACCATTTTCACAAAAAATTGCAGATTTTTTTTTTCTTCATTTTCGTGACACAAAAACAGTGACCCCGGTCATGCCGAACTAGCGACATTCTGGACAGGCCTAAAAAACATTTTAAAACCATTTTCACAAAAAAATGCAGATTTCTATTTTGTCCCTAAAAACGATGAATCCGATCATGCCGAAAAAGCTACATTCTGGACAGGCCTAAAAAAAACATTTTAGAACCATTTTCACAAAAAAGCTCAGATTTTTTGATTCATTTTTTGACACAAAAACAGTGACCCCGGTCATGCCGAACTATCTACATTCTGGACATGCCTAAAAAAACATTTTAAAACCATTTTAACAAAAAATTGCAGATTTCTATTTTTGTCCCTAAAAACGATGACTCTGATTATGCCAAACTATCGACATTCTGGACAGGCCTAAAAAAACATTTTAAAACCATTTTCACAAAAAAATTGCAGATATTTTTTTTTCATTTTCGTGACACAAAAACAGTGACCCCGGTCATCCCGAACTAGCGACGTTCTGGACAGGCCTAAAAAAACATTTTATAACCATTTTCACAAAAAATTGCTGATTTTTTTTTTTCATTTTCGTGACACAAAAACAGTGACCCCAGTCATGCTGAACTAGCGACATTCTGGACAGGCCTAAAAAAAACATTTTAAAACCATTTTCACAAAAAATTGCAGAATTCTATTTTTGTCACCAAAAACGATGACTCCGATCATGCCGAACTAGCGACATTTTGGACAGGCCTAAAAAAAACATTTTAGAACCATTTTCACAAAAAATTGCAGATTTTTTTTTTCTTCATTTTCGTGACACAAAAACAGTGACCCCGGTCATGCCGAACTAGCGACATTCTGGACAGGCCTAAAAAACATTTTAAAACCATTTTCACAAAAAATGCAGATTTCTATTTTGTCCCTAAAAACGATGAATCCGATCATGCCGAAAAAGCTACATTCTGGACAGGCCTAAAAAAAACATTTTAGAACCATTTTCACAAAAAAGCTCAGATTTTTTGATTCATTTTTTGACACAAAAACAGTGACCCCGGTCATGCCGAACTATCGACATTCTGGACAGGCCTAAAAAACCATTTTAAAACCATTTTCACAAAAAATTGCAGATTTCTATTTTGTCCCTAAAAACGATGACTCCGATCATGCCGAACTAGCGACATTTTGGACAGGCCTAAAAAAACTAGCGACATTCTGGACAGGCCTAAAAAAACATTTTAAAACCATTTTCACAAAAAATTGCAGATTTCTATTTTTGTCACCAAAAACGATGACTCAGATCATGCCGAACTAGCGACATTTTGGACAGGCCTAAAAAAAACATTTTAGAACCATTTTCACAAAATAAGCTCAGATTTTTTTTTTCATTTTTTGACACAAAAACAGTGACCCCGGTCATGCCGAACTATCGACATTCTGGACAGGCCTAAAAAAAACATTTTAAAACCATTTTCACAAAAAATTGCTGTTTTTTTTTTTTTCATTTTCGTGACACAAAAACAGTGACCCCAGTCATGCTGAACTAGCGACATTCTGGACAGGCCTAAAAAAAACATTTTAAAAGCATTTTCACAAAAATTGCAGAATTCTATTTTTGTCACCAAAAACGATGACTCCGATCATGCCGAACTAGCGAAATTTTGGACAGGCCTAAAAAAAACATTTTAGAACCATTTTCACAAAATAAGCTCAGATTTTTTTTTTCATTTTTTGACACAAAAACAGTGACCCCGGTCATGCCGAACTATCGACATTCTGGACAGGCCTAAAAAAACATTTTAAAACCATTTTCACAAAATAAGCTCAGATTTTTTTTTCATTTTTTGACACAAAAACAGTGACCCCGGTCATGCCGAACTATCGACATTCTGGACAGGCCTAAAAAAAACATTTTAAAACCATTTTCACAAAAAATTGCAGATTTCTATTTTTGTCACCAAAAACGATGACTCCGATCATGCCGAACTAGCGACATTTTGGACAGGCCTAAAAAACATTTTAGAACCATTTTCACAAAAATTGCAGATTTTTTTTTCTTCATTTTCGTGACACAAAAACAGTGACCCCGGTCATGCCGAACTAGCGACATTCTTGACAGGCCTAAAAAACATTTTAAAACCATTTTCACAAAAAATGCAGATTTCTATTTTGTCCCTAAAAACGATGAATCCGATCATGCCGAAAAAGCTACATTCTGGACAGGCCTAAAAAAACATTTTAGAACCATTTTCACAAAAAAGCTCAGATTTTTTGATTCATTTTTGACACAAAAACAGTGACCCCGGTCATGCCGAACTATCGACATTCTGGACAGGCCTAAAAACCATTTTAAAACCATTTTCACAAAAATTGCAGATTTCTATTTTGTCCCTAAAAACGATGACTCCGATCATGCCGAACTAGCGACATTTTGGACAGGCCTAAAAAAACTAGCGACATTCTGGACAGGCCTAAAAAAACATTTTAAAACCTTTTTCACAAAAAATTGCAGATTTCTATTTTTGTCACCAAAAACGATGACTCCGATCATGCCGAACTCGCGACATTTTGGACAGGCCTAAAAAAAACATTTTAGAACCATTTTCACAAAATAAGCTCAGATTTTTTTTTTCATTTTTTGACACAAAAACAGTGACCCCGGTAATGCCGAACTATCGACATTCTGGACAGGCCTAAAAAAAACATTTTAAAACCATTTTCACAAAATAAGCTCAGATTTTTTTTTTCATTTTTTGACACAAAAACAGTGACCCCGGTCATGCCGAACTATCGACATTCTGGACAGGCCTAAAAAAAACATTTTAAAACCATTTTCACAAAAAATTGCAGATTTCTATTTTTTCACCAAAAACGATGACTCCGATCATGCCGAACTAGCGACATTTTGGACAGGCCTAAAAAAACATTTTAGAACCATTTTCACAAAAAATTGCAGATTTTTTTTCTTCATTTTCGTGACACAAAAACAGTGACCCCGGTCATGCCGAACTAGCGACATTCTGGACAGGCCTAAAAAACATTTTAAAACCATTTTCACAAAAAAATGCAGATTTCTATTTTGTCCCTAAAAACGATGAATCCGATCATGCCGAAAAAGCTACATTCTGGACAGGCCTAAAAAAACATTTTAGAACCATTTTCACAAAAAAGCTCAGATTTTTTGATTCATTTTTTGACACAAAAACAGTGACCCCGGTCATGCCGAACTATCGACATTCTGGACAGGCCTAAAAAACCATTTTAAAACCATTTTCACAAAAAATTGCAGATTTCTATTTTGTCCCTAAAAACGATGACTCCGATCATGCCGAACTAGCGACATTTTGGACAGGCCTAAAAAACTAGCGACATTCTGGACAGGCCTAAAAAACATTTTAAAACCTTTTTCACAAAAAATTGCAGATTTCTATTTTTGTCACCAAAAACGATGACTCCGATCATGCCGAACTCGCGACATTTTGGACAGGCCTAAAAAAAACATTTTAGAACCATTTTCACAAAAAAAGCTCCGATTTTTGTTTTCATTTTTTTACACAAAAACAGTGACCCCGGTCATGCCGAACTATCGACATTCTGGACAGGCCTAAAAAAACATTTTAGAACCATTTTCACAAAAATTGCAGATATATTTTTTCATTTTTTGACACAAAAACAGTGACCCAGGTCATGCCGAACTATCTACATTCTGGACATGCCTAAAAAAACATTTTAAAACCATTTTCACAAAAAATTGCAGATTTCTATTTTTGTCACCAAAAACGATGACTCCGATCATGCCGAACTAGCGACATTTTGGACAGGCCTAAAAAAAACATTTTAGAACCATTTTCACAAAAAATTGCAGATTTTTTTTTTCTTCATTTTCGTGACACAAAAACAGTGACCCCGGTCATGCCGAACTAGCGACATTCTGGACAGGCCTAAAAAACATTTTAAAAACATTTTCACAAAAAAATGCAGATTTCTATTTTGTCCCTAAAAACGATGAATCCGATCATGCCGAAAAAGCTACATTCTGGACAGGCCTAAAAAAAACATTTTAGAACCATTTTCACAAAAAAGCTCAGATTTTTTGATTCATTTTTTGACACAAAAACAGTGACCCCGGTCATGCCGAACTATCGACATTCTGGACAGGCCTAAAAAACCATTTTAAAACCATTTTCACAAAAAATTGCAGATTTCTATTTTGTCCCTAAAAACGATGACTCCGATCATGCCGAACTAGCGACATTTTGGACAGGCCTAAAAAAACTAGCGACATTCTGGACAGGCCTAAAAAACATTTTAAAACCTTTTTCACAAAAAATTGCAGATTTCTATTTTTGTCACCAAAAACGATGACTCCGATCATGCCGAACTCGCGACATTTTGGACAGGCCTAAAAAAAACATTTTAGAACCATTTTCACAAAAAAAGCTCAGATTTTTTGTTTTCATTTTTTTACACAAAAACAGTGACCCCGGTCATGCCGAACTATCGACATTCTGGACAGGCCTAAAAAAAACATTTTAGAACCATTTTCACAAAAAATTGCAGATATATTTTTTTCATTTTTTGACACAAAAACAGTGACCCCGGTCATGCCGAACTATCTACATTCTGGACATGCCTAAAAAAACATTTTAAAACCATTTTCACAAAAAATTGCAGATTTCTATTTTTGTCACCAAAAACGATGACTCCGATCATGCCGAACTAGCGACATTTTGGACAGGCCTAAAAAAAACATTTTAGAACCATTTTCACAAAATAAGCTCAGATTATTTTTCTTCATTTTTTGACACAAAAACAGTGACCCCGGTCATGCCGAACTATCGACATTCTTGACAGGCCTAAAAAAAACATTTTAAAACCATTTTAACAAAAAATTGCACATTTCTATTTTTGTCCCTAAAAACGATGACTCTGATTATGCCGAACTAGCGACATTTTGGACAGGCCTAAAAAAAACATTTTAGAACCATTTTCAAAAAAAATTGCAGATATTTTTTTTTCATTTTCGTGACACAAAAACAGTGACCCCGGTCATGCCGAACTAGCGACATTCTGGACAGGCCTAAAAAACATTTTAAAACCATTTTCACAAAAAAATGCAGATTTCTATTTTGTCCCTAAAAACGATGAATCCGATCATGCCGAAAAAGCTACATTCTGGACAGGCCTAAAAAAAACATTTTAGAACCATTTTCACAAAAAAGCTCAGATTTTTTGATTCATTTTTTGACACAAAAACAGTGACCCCGGTCATGCCGAACTATCGACATTCTGGACAGGCCTAAAAAACCATTTTAAAACCATTTTCACAAAAAATTGCAGATTTCTATTTTTGTCACCAAAAACGATGACTCCGATCATGCCGAACTAGCGACATTTTTGACAGGCCTAAAAAAACATTTTAGAACCATTTTCACAAAAAAAGCTCAGATTTTTTGTTTTCATTTTTTTACACAAAAACAGTGACACCGGTCATGCCGAACTATCGACATTCTGGACAGGCCTAAAAAAAACATTTTAGAACCATTTTCACAAAAAATTGCAGATATTTTTTTTTTCATTTTTTGACACAAAAACAGTGACCCCGGTCATGCCGAACTAGCGACATTCTGGACAGGCCTAAAAAACATTTTAGAACCATTTTCACAAAAATTGCAGATTTCTATTTTTGTCACCAAAAACGATGACTCCGATCATGCCGAACTAGCGACATTTTGGACAGGCCTAAAAAAACATTTTAGAACCATTTTCACAAAAAAGCTCAGATTTTTTGTTTTCATTTTTTACACAAAAACAGTGACCCCGGTCATGCCGAACTATCGACATTCTGGACAGGCCTAAAAAAAACATTTTAGAACCATTTTCACAAAAAATTGCAGATATATTTTTTTCATTTTTTGACACAAAAACAGTGACCCCGGTCATGCCGAACTATCTACATTCTGGACATGCCTAAAAAAACATTTTAAAACCATTTTCACAAAAAATTGCAGATTTCTATTTTTGTCACCAAAAACGATGACTCCGATCATGCCGAACTAGCGACATTTTGGACAGGCCTAAAAAAAACATTTTAGAACCATTTCAACAAAAAATTGCAGATTTTTTTTTTCTTCATTTTCGTGACACAAAAACAGTGAACCCGGTCATGCCGAACTAGCGACATTCTGGACAGGCCTAAAAAAAACATTTTAGAACCATTTTCACAAAAATTGCAGATTTCTATTTTTGTCACCAAAAACGATGACCCCGATCATGCCGAACTAGCGACATTTTGGACAGGCCTAAAAAAACATTTTAGAACCATTTTCACAAAAAATTGCAGATATTTGTTTTTCATTTTTGACACAAAAACAGTGACCCCGGTCATGCCGAACTATCTACATTCTGGACAAGCCTTAAAAAACATTTTAAAACCATTTTCACAAAAAATTGCAGATTTCTATTTTTGTCACCAAAAACGATGACTCCGATCATGCCGAACTAGCGACATTTTGGACAGGCCTAAAAAAAACATTTTAGAACCATTTTCACAAAATAAGCTCAGATTTTTTTTTCATTTTTGACACAAAAACAGTGACCCCGGTCATGCCGAACTATCGACATTCTGGACAGGCCTAAAAAAACATTTTAAAACCATTTTCACAAAAAATTGCAGATATTTTTTTTTCATTTTTTGACACAAAAACAGTGACCCCGGTCATGCCGAACTATCTACATTCTGGACATGCCTAAAAAAACATTTTAAAACCATTTTCACAAAAAAAGCTCAACATTTTTTTTTTCATTTTTTGACACAAAAACAGTGACCCCGGTCATGCCGAACTATCGACATTCTGGACAGGCCTAAAAAAAACATTTTAGAACCATTTTCACCAAAAATTGCAGATATATTTTTTTCATTTTTTGACACAAAAACAGTGACCCCGGTCATGCCGAACTATCTACATTCTGGACATGCCTAAAAAAACATTTGAAAACCATTTTCACAAAAAAAGCTCAACATTTTTTTTTCATTTTTTGACACAAAAACAGTGACCCCGGTCATGCCGAACTATCGACATTCTGGACAGGCCTAAAAAAACATTTTAGAACCATTTTCACCAAAAATTGCAGATATATTTTTTTCATTTTTTGACACAAAAACAGTGACCCCGGTCATGCCGAACTATCTACATTCTGGACATGCCTAAAAAACATTTTAAAACCATTTTCACAAAAATTGCAGATTTCTATTTTTGTCACCAAAAACGATGACTCCGATCATGCCGAACTAGCGAAATTTTGGACAGGCCTAAAAAAACAATTTAGAACCATTTTCACAAAAAAAGCTCAGATTTTTTTTCTTCATTTTTTGACACAAAAACAGTGACCCCGGTCATGCCGAACTATCGACATTCTGGACAGGCCTAAAAAAAACATTTTAAAACCATTTTCACAAAAAATTGCAGATATTTTTTTTTTCATTTTTTGACACAAAAACAGTGACTCCTGTCATGCCGAACTAGCGACATTCTGGACAGGCCTAAAAAACATTTTAGAACCATTTTCACAAAAAATTGCAGATTTCTATTTTTGTCACCAAAAACGATGACTCCGATCATGCCGAACTAGCGACATTTTGGACAGGCCTAAAAAAAACATTTTAGAACCATTTTCACAAAAAAAGCTCAGATTTTTTGTTTTCATTTTTTTACAAAAAAACAGGGACCCCGGTCATGCCGAACTATCGACATTCTGGACAGGCCTAAAAAAACATTTTAGAACCATTTTCACAAAAAATTGCAGATATTTTTTTTTCTTCATTTTCGTGACACAAAAACAGTGACCCCGGTCATGCCGAACTATCGACATTCTGGACAGGCCTAAAAAAACATTTTAAAACCATTTTCACAAAAAATTGCAGATTTCTATTTTTGTCACCAAAAACGATGACTCCGATCATGCCGAACTAGCGACATTTTGGACAGGCCTAAAAAAAACATTTTAGAACCATTTTCACAAAAAATTGCAGATTTTTTTTTTCTTCATTTTCGTGACACAAAAACAGTGACCCCGGTCATGCCGAACTAGCGACATTCTGGACAGGCCTAAAAAACATTTTAAAACCATTTTCACAAAAAATTGCAGATTTCTATTTTGTCCCTAAAAACGATGAATCCGATCATGCCGAAAAAGCTACATTCTGGACAGGCCTAAAAAAAACATTTTAGAACCATTTTCACAAAAAAGCTCAGATTTTTTGATTCATTTTTTGACACAAAAACAGTGACCCCGGTCATGCCGAACTATCGACATTCTGGACAGGCCTAAAAAACCATTTTAAAACCATTTTCACAAAAAATTGCAGATTTCTATTTTTGTCACCAAAAACGATGACTCCGATCATGCCGAACTAGCGACATTTTGGACAGGCCTAAAAAAACTAGCGACATTCTGGACAGGCCTAAAAAAACATTTTAAAACCTTTTTCACAAAAAATTGCAGATTTCTATTTTTGTCACCAAAAACGATGACTCCGATCATGCCGAACTCGCGACATTTTGGACAGGCCTAAAAAAAACATTTTAGAACCATTTTCACAAAAAAAGCTCAGATTTTTTGTTTTCATTTTTTTACACAAAAACAGTGACCCCGGTCATGCCGAACTATCGACATTCTGGACAGGCCTAAAAAAAACATTTTAGAACCATTTTCACAAAAAATTGCAGATATATTTTTTTCATTTTTTGACACAAAAACAGTGACCCCGGTCATGCCGAACTATCTACATTCTGGACATGCCTAAAAAAACATTTTAAAACCATTTTCACAAAAAATTGCAGATTTCTATTTTTGTCACCAAAAACGATGACTCCGATCATGCCGAACTAGCGACATTTTGGACAGGCCTAAAAAAACATTTTAGAACCATTTTCACAAAATAAGCTCAGATTATTTTTTTCATTTTTTGACACAAAAACAGTGACCCCGGTCATGCCGAACTATCGACATTCTGGACAGGCCTAAAAAAAACATTTTAAAACCATTTTCACAAAAAATTGCAGATTTCTATTTTTGTCACCAAAAACGATGACTCCGATCATGCCGAACTAGCGACATTTTGGACAGGCCTAAAAAAACATTTTAGAACCATTTTCACAAAAAATTGCAGATTTTTTTTTTCTTCATTTTCGTGACACAAAAACAGTGACCCCGGTCATGCCGAACTAGCGACATTCTGGACAGGCCTAAAAAACATTTTAAAACCATTTTCACAAAAAAATGCAGATTTCTATTTTGTCCCTAAAAACGATGAATCCGATCATGCCGAAAAAGCTACATTCTGGACAGGCCTAAAAAAACATTTTAGAACCATTTTCACAAAAAGCTCAGATTTTTTGATTCATTTTTTGACACAAAAACAGTGACCCCGGTCATGCCGAACTATCGACATTCTGGACAGGCCTAAAAAAACTAGCGACATTCTGGACAGGCCTAAAAAAACATTTTAAAACCTTTTTCACAAAAAATTGCAGATTTCTATTTTGTCCCTAAAAACGATGACTCCGATCATGCCGAACTAGCGACATTTTGGACAGGCCTAAAAAAACTAGCGACATTCTGGACAGGCCTAAAAAAACATTTTAAAACCTTTTTCACAAAAAATTGCAGATTTCTATTTTTGTCACCAAAAACGATGACTCCGATCATGCCGAACTCGCGACATTTTGGACAGGCCTAAAAAAATCATTTTAGAACCGTTTTCACAAAAAAATGCAGATTTTTTTTTTCTTCATTTTCGTGACACAAAAACAGTGACCCCGGTCATGCCGAACTAGCGACATTCTGGACAGGCCTAAAAAAAACAGTTTAAACCATTTTCACAAAAAATTGCAGATTTCTATTTTGTCCCTAAAAACGATGACTCCGATCATGCCGAAAAAGCTACATTCTGGACAGGCCTAAAAAAAAATTTTAAAACCATTTTCAAAAAAATTTGCAGATTTTTTTTTTCATTTTCGTGACACAAAAACAGTGACCCCGGTCATGCCGAACTATCGACATTCTGGACAGGCCTAAAAAAACATTTTAAAACCATTTTCACAAAAAATTGCAGATTTCTATTTTTGTCACCAAAAACGATGACTCCGATCATGCCGAACTAGCGACATTTTGGACAGGCCTAAAAAAACATTTTAGAACCATTTTCACAAAAAAAGCTCAGATTTTTTGATTTCATTTTTTTACACAAAAACAGTGACACCGGTCATGCCGAACTATCGACATTCTGGACAGGCCTAAAAAAACATTTTAAAAACATTTTAACAAAAAATTGCAGATTTCTATTTTTGTCCCTAAAAACGATGACTCTGATTATGCCAAACTATCGACATTCTGGACAGGCCTAAAAAAACATTTTAAAACCTTTTTCACAAAATAAGCTCAGATTTTTTTTCTTCATTTTTTGACACAAAAACAGTGACCCCGGTCATGCCGAACTATCGACATTCTGGACAGGCCTAAAAAAAACATTTTAAAACCATTTTAACAAAAAATTGCACATTTCTATTTTTGTCCCTAAAAACGATGACTCTGATTATGCCAAACTATCGACATTCTGGACAGGCCTAAAAAAACATTTTAAAACCATTTTCACAAAAAAATTGCAGATATTTTTTTTTCATTTTCGTGACACAAAAACAGTGACCCCGGTCATCCCGAACTAGCGACGTTCTGGACAGGCCTAAAAAACATTTTAAACCATTTTCACAAAAATTGCAGATTTCTATTTTGTCCCTAAAAACGATGACTCCGATCATGCCGAAAAAGCTACATTCTGGACAGGCCTAAAAATTTTTTTAAAACCATTTTCAAAAAAATTGCTGATTTTTTTTTCATTTTCGTGACACAAAAACAGTGACCCCGGTCATGCCGAACTATCGACATTCTGGACAGGCCTAAAAAACATTTTAAAACCATTTTCACAAAAATTGCAGATTTCTATTTTTGTCACCAAAAACGATGACTCCGATCATGCCGAACTAGCGACATTTTTGACAGGCCTAAAAAACATTTTAGAACCATTTTCACAAAAAAAGCTCAGATTTTTTGTTTTCATTTTTTTACACAAAAACAGTGACACCGGTCATGCCGAACTATCGACATTCTGGACAGGCCTAAAAAAAACATTTTAGAACCATTTTCACAAAAAATTGCAGATATTTTTTTTTTCATTTTTTGACACAAAAACAGTGACCCCGGTCATGCCGAACTAGCGACATTCTGGACAGGCCTAAAAAACATTTTAGAACCATTTTCACAAAAATTGCAGATTTCTATTTTTGTCACCAAAAACGATGACTCCGATCATGCCGAACTAGCGACATTTTGGACAGGCCTAAAAAAACATTTTAGAACCATTTTCACAAAAAAGCTCAGATTTTTGTTTTCATTTTTTACACAAAAACAGTGACCCCGGTCATGCCGAACTATCGACATTCTGGACAGGCCTAAAAAAAACATTTTAGAACCATTTTCACAAAAAATTGCAGATATATTTTTTTCATTTTTTGACACAAAAACAGTGACCCCGGTCATGCCGAACTATCTACATTCTGGACATGCCTAAAAAACATTTTAAAACCATTTTCACAAAAATTGCAGATTTCTATTTTTGTCACCAAAAACGATGACTCCGATCATGCCGAACTAGCGACATTTTGGACAGGCCTAAAAAAAACATTTTAGAACCATTTCAACAAAAAATTGCAGATTTTTTTTTTCTTCATTTTCGTGACACAAAAACAGTGAACCCGGTCATGCCGAACTAGCGACATTCTGGACAGGCCTAAAAAAAACATTTTAGAACCATTTTCACAAAAAATTGCAGATTTCTATTTTTGTCACCAAAAACGATGACCCCGATCATGCCGAACTAGCGACATTTTGGACAGGCCTAAAAAAAACATTTTAGAACCATTTTCACAAAAAATTGCAGATATTTGTTTTTCATTTTTTGACACAAAAACAGTGACCCCGGTCATGCCGAACTATCTACATTCTGGACAAGCCTTAAAAAACATTTTAAAACCATTTTCACAAAAATTGCAGATTTCTATTTTTGTCACCAAAAACGATGACTCCGATCATGCCGAACTAGCGACATTTTGGACAGGCCTAAAAAAAACATTTTAGAACCATTTTCACAAAATAAGCTCAGATTTTTTTTTTCATTTTTTGACACAAAAACAGTGACCCCGGTCATGCCGAACTATCGACATTCTGGACAGGCCTAAAAAAACATTTTAGAACCATTTTCACCAAAAATTGCAGATATATTTTTTCATTTTTTGACACAAAAACAGTGACCCCGGTCATGCCGAACTATCTACATTCTGGACATGCCTAAAAAAACATTTGAAAACCATTTTCACAAAAAAAGCTCAACATTTTTTTTTTCATTTTTTGACACAAAAACAGTGACCCCGGTCATGCCGAACTATCGACATTCTGGACAGGCCTAAAAAAAACATTTTAGAACCATTTTCACCAAAAATTGCAGATATATTTTTTTCATTTTTTGACACAAAAACAGTGACCCCGGTCATGCCGAACTATCTACATTCTGGACATGCCTAAAAAACATTTGAAAACCATTTTCACAAAAAAAGCTCAAGATTTTTTTTCATTTTTTGACACAAAAACAGTGACCCCGGTCATGCCGAACTATCGACATTCTGGACAGGCCTAAAAAAAACATTTTAGAACCATTTTCACCAAAAATTGCAGATATATTTTTTTCATTTTTTGACACAAAAACAGTGACCCCGGTCATGCCGAACTATCTACATTCTGGACATGCCTAAAAAAACATTTTAAAACCATTTTCACAAAAAATTGCAGATTTCTATTTTTGTCACCAAAAACGATGACTCCGATCATGCCGAACTAGCGAAATTTTGGACAGGCCTAAAAAAAACAATTTAGAACCATTTTCACAAAAAAAGCTCAGATTTTTTTTCTTCATTTTTTGACACAAAAACAGTGACCCCGGTCATGCCGAACTATCGACATTCTGGACAGGCCTAAAAAAAACATTTTAAAACCATTTTCACAAAAAATTGCAGATATTTTTTTTTTCATTTTTTGACACAAAAACAGTGACTCCTGTCATGCCGAACTAGCGACATTCTGGACAGGCCTAAAAAACATTTTAGAACCATTTTCACAAAAAATTGCAGATTTCTATTTTTGTCACCAAAAACGATGACTCCGATCATGCCGAACTAGCGACATTTTGGACAGGCCTAAAAAAAACATTTTAGAACCATTTTCACAAAAAAAGCTCAGATTTTTTGTTTTCATTTTTTTACAAAAAAACAGGGACCCCGGTCATGCCGAACTATCGACATTCTGGACAGGCCTAAAAAAAACATTTTAGAACCATTTTCACAAAAAATTGCAGATATTTTTTTTTCTTCATTTTCGTGACACAAAAACAGTGACCCCGGTCATGCCGAACTATCGACATTCTGGACAGGCCTAAAAAAACATTTTAAAACCATTTTCACAAAAAATTGCAGATTTCTATTTTTGTCACCAAAAACGATGACTCCGATCATGCCGAACTAGCGACATTCTGGACAGGCCTAAAAAAACATTTTAGAACCATTTTCACAAAAAATTGCAGATTTTTTTTTCTTCATTTTCGTGACACAAAAACAGTGACCCCGGTCATGCCGAACTAGCGACATTCTGGACAGGCCTAAAAAACATTTTAAAACCATTTTCACAAAAAATTGCAGATTTCTATTTTGTCCCTAAAAACGATGAATCCGATCATGCCGAAAAAGCTACATTCTGGACAGGCCTAAAAAAAACATTTTAGAACCATTTTCACAAAAAAGCTCAGATTTTTTGATTCATTTTTTGACACAAAAACAGTGACCCCGGTCATGCCGAACTATCGACATTCTGGACAGGCCTAAAAAACCATTTTAAAACCATTTTCACAAAAAATTGCAGATTTCTATTTTTGTCACCAAAAACGATGACTCCGATCATGCCGAACTAGCGACATTTTGGACAGGCCTAAAAAAACTAGCGACATTCTGGACAGGCCTAAAAAACATTTTAAAACCTTTTTCACAAAAATTGCAGATTTCTATTTTTGTCACCAAAAACGATGACTCCGATCATGCCGAACTCAGCGACATTTTGGACAGGCCTAAAAAAAACATTTTAGAACCATTTTCACAAAAAAAGCTCAGATTTTTTGTTTTCATTTTTTTACACAAAAACAGTGACCCCGGTCATGCCGAACTATCGACATTCTGGACAGGCCTAAAAAAAACATTTTAGAACCATTTTCACAAAAAATTGCAGATATATTTTTTTCATTTTTTGACACAAAAACAGTGACCCCGGTCATGCCGAACTATCTACATTCTGGACATGCCTAAAAAAACATTTTAAAACCATTTTCACAAAAAATTGCAGATTTCTATTTTTGTCACCAAAAACGATGACTCCGATCATGCCGAACTAGCGACATTTTGGACAGGCCTAAAAAAAACATTTTAGAACCATTTTCACAAAATAAGCTCAGATTATTTTTTTCATTTTTTGACACAAAAACAGTGACCCCGGTCATGCCGAACTATCGACATTCTGGACAGGCCTAAAAAAAACATTTTAAAACCATTTTCACAAAAAATTGCAGATTTCTATTTTTGTCACCAAAAACGATGACTCCGATCATGCCGAACTAGCGACATTTTGGACAGGCCTAAAAAAAACATTTTAGAACCATTTTCACAAAAAATTGCAGATTTTTTTTTTCTTCATTTTCGTGACACAAAAACAGTGACCCCGGTCATGCCGAACTAGCGACATTCTGGACAGGCCTAAAAAACATTTTAAAACCATTTTCACAAAAAATGCAGATTTCTATTTTGTCCCTAAAAACGATGAATCCGATCATGCCGAAAAAGCTACATTCTGGACAGGCCTAAAAAAACATTTTAGAACCATTTTCACAAAAAGCTCAGATTTTTTGATTCATTTTTTGACACAAAAACAGTGACCCCGGTCATGCCGAACTATCGACATTCTGGACAGGCCTAAAAAAACTAGCGACATTCTGGACAGGCCTAAAAAAACATTTTAAAACCTTTTTCACAAAAAATTGCAGATTTCTATTTTGTCCCTAAAAACGATGACTCCGATCATGCCGAACTAGCGACATTTTGGACAGGCCTAAAAAACTAGCGACATTCTGGACAGGCCTAAAAAACATTTTAAAACCTTTTTCACAAAAAATTGCAGATTTCTATTTTTGTCACCAAAAACGATGACTCCGATCATGCCGAACTCGCGACATTTTGGACAGGCCTAAAAAAATCATTTTAGAACCGTTTTCACAAAAAAATGCAGATTTTTTTTTTCTTCATTTTCGTGACACAAAAACAGTGACCCCGGTCATGCCGAACTAGCGACATTCTGGACAGGCCTAAAAAAAACAGTTTAAACCATTTTCACAAAAAATTGCAGATTTCTATTTTGTCCCTAAAAACGATGACTCCGATCATGCCGAAAAAGCTACATTCTGGACAGGCCTAAAAAAAAATTTTAAAACCATTTTCAAAAAAATTTGCAGATTTTTTTTTTCATTTTCGTGACACAAAAACAGTGACCCCGGTCATGCCGAACTATCGACATTCTGGACAGGCCTAAAAAAACATTTTAAAACCATTTTCACAAAAAATTGCAGATTTCTATTTTTGTCACCAAAAACGATGACTCCGATCATGCCGAACTAGCGACATTTTGGACAGGCCTAAAAAAACATTTTAGAACCATTTTCACAAAAAAAGCTCAGATTTTTTGATTTCATTTTTTTACACAAAAACAGTGACACCGGTCATGCCGAACTATCGACATTCTGGACAGGCCTAAAAAACATTTTAAAAACATTTTAACAAAAATTGCAGATTTCTATTTTTGTCCCTAAAAACGATGACTCTGATTATGCCGAACTATCGACATTCTGGACAGGCCTAAAAAAACATTTTAAAACCTTTTTCACAAAATAAGCTCAGATTTTTTTTCTTCATTTTTTGACACAAAAACAGTGACCCCGGTCATGCCGAACTATCGACATTCTGGACAGGCCTAAAAAAACATTTTAAAACCATTTTAACAAAAAATTGCACATTTCTATTTTTGTCCCTAAAAACGATGACTCTGATTATGCCAAACTATCGACATTCTGGACAGGCCTAAAAAAACATTTTAAAACCATTTTCACAAAAAAATTGCAGATATTTTTTTTTCATTTTCGTGACACAAAAACAGTGACCCCGGTCATCCCGAACTAGCGACGTTCTGGACAGGCCTAAAAAAACATTTTAAACCATTTTCACAAAAAATTGCAGATTTCTATTTTGTCCCTAAAAACGATGACTCCGATCATGCCGAAAAAGCTACATTCTGGACAGGCCTAAAAAAATTTTTTAAAACCATTTTCAAAAAAAATTGCAGATTTTTTTTTTCATTTTCGTGACACAAAAACAGTGACCCCGGTCATGCCGAACTATCGACATTCTGGACAGGCCTAAAAAAACATTTTAAAACCATTTTCACAAAAAATTGCAGATTTCTATTTTTGTCACCAAAAACGATGACTCCGATCATGCCGAACTAGCGACATTTTTGACAGGCCTAAAAAAACATTTTAGAACCATTTTCACAAAAAAAGCTCAGATTTTTTGTTTTCATTTTTTTACACAAAAACAGTGACACCGGTCATGCCGAACTATCGACATTCTGGACAGGCCTAAAAAAAACATTTTAGAACCATTTTCACAAAAAATTGCAGATATTTTTTTTTTCATTTTTTGACACAAAAACAGTGACCCCGGTCATGCCGAACTAGCGACATTCTGGACAGGCCTAAAAAACATTTTAGAACCATTTTCACAAAAAATTGCAGATTTCTATTTTTGTCACCAAAAACGATGACTCCGATCATGCCGAACTAGCGACATTTTGGACAGGCCTAAAAAAAACATTTTAGAACCATTTTCACAAAAAAAGCTCAGATTTTTTGTTTTCATTTTTTACACAAAAACAGTGACCCCGGTCATGCCGAACTATCGACATTCTGGACAGGCCTAAAAAAAACATTTTAGAACCATTTTCACAAAAAATTGCAGATATATTTTTTTCATTTTTTGACACAAAAACAGTGACCCCGGTCATGCCGAACTATCTACATTCTGGACATGCCTAAAAAAACATTTTAAAACCATTTTCACAAAAAATTGCAGATTTCTATTTTTGTCACCAAAAACGATGACTCCGATCATGCCGAACTAGCGACATTTTGGACAGGCCTAAAAAAAACATTTTAGAACCATTTCAACAAAAAATTGCAGATTTTTTTTTTCTTCATTTTCGTGACACAAAAACAGTGAACCCGGTCATGCCGAACTAGCGACATTCTGGACAGGCCTAAAAAAAACATTTTAGAACCATTTTCACAAAAAATTGCAGATTTCTATTTTTGTCACCAAAAACGATGACCCCGATCATGCCGAACTAGCGACATTTTGGACAGGCCTAAAAAAAACATTTTAGAACCATTTTCACAAAAAATTGCAGATATTTGTTTTTCATTTTTTGACACAAAAACAGTGACCCCGGTCATGCCGAACTATCTACATTCTGGACAAGCCTTAAAAAAACATTTTAAAACCATTTTCACAAAAAATTGCAGATTTCTATTTTTGTCACCAAAAACGATGACTCCGATCATGCCGAACTAGCGACATTTTGGACAGGCCTAAAAAAAACATTTTAGAACCATTTTCACAAAATAAGCTCAGATTTTTTTTTTCATTTTTTGACACAAAAACAGTGACCCCGGTCATGCCGAACTATCGACATTCTGGACAGGCCTAAAAAAAACATTTTAAAACCATTTTCACAAAAAATTGCAGATATTTTTTTTCATTTTTGACACAAAAACAGTGACCCCGGTCATGCCGAACTATCTACATTCTGGACATGCCTAAAAAAACATTTTAAAACCATTTTCACAAAAAAAGCTCAACATTTTTTTTTTCATTTTTTGACACAAAAACAGTGACCCCGGTCATGCCGAACTATCGACATTCTGGACAGGCCTAAAAAAACATTTTAGAACCATTTTCACCAAAAATTGCAGATATATTTTTTTCATTTTTGACACAAAAACAGTGACCCCGGTCATGCCGAACTATCGACATTCTGGACAGGCCTAAAAAAACATTTGAAAACCATTTTCACAAAAAAGCTCAACATTTTTTTTTCATTTTTGACACAAAAACAGTGACCCCGGTCATGCCGAACTATCGACATTCTGGACAGGCCTAAAAAAACATTTTAGAACCATTTTCACCAAAAATTGCAGATATATTTTTTCATTTTTGACACAAAAACAGTGACCCCGGTCATGCCGAACTATCGACATTCTGGACATGCCTAAAAAAACATTTTAAAACCATTTTCACAAAAAATTGCAGATTTCTATTTTTGTCACCAAAAACGATGACTCCGATCATGCCGAACTAGCGAAATTTTGGACAGGCCTAAAAAAAACAATTTAGAACCATTTTCACAAAAAAAGCTCAGATTTTTTTTCTTCATTTTTGACACAAAAACAGTGACCCCGGTCATGCCGAACTATCGACATTCTGGACAGGCCTAAAAAAACATTTTAAAACCATTTTCACAAAAATTGCAGATATTTTTTTTTTCATTTTTTGACACAAAAACAGTGACTCCTGTCATGCCGAACTAGCGACATTCTGGACAGGCCTAAAAAACATTTTAGAACCATTTTCACAAAAAATTGCAGATTTCTATTTTTGTCACCAAAAACGATGACTCCGATCATGCCGAACTAGCGACATTTTGGACAGGCCTAAAAAAAACATTTTAGAACCATTTTCACAAAAAAGCTCAGATTTTTGTTTTCATTTTTTACAAAAAAACAGGGACCCCGGTCATGCCGAACTATCGACATTCTGGACAGGCCTAAAAAAAACATTTTAGAACCATTTTCACAAAAAATTGCAGATATTTTTTTTTCTTCATTTTCGTGACACAAAAACAGTGACCCCGGTCATGCCGAACTAGCGACATTCTGGACAGGCCTAAAAAAACATTTTAAAACCATTTTCACAAAAATTGCAGATTTCTATTTTTGTCACCAAAAACGATGACTCCGATCATGCCGAACTAGCGAAATTTTGGACAGGCAGAAAAAAAACATTTTAGAACCATTTTCACCAAAAAAGCTCAGATTTTTGTGTTTTCATTTTTTGACACAAAAACAGTGACCCCGGTCATGCCGAACTATCGACATTCTGGACAGGCCTAAAAAAACATTTTAGAACCATTTTCACAAAAATTGCAGATATTTTTTTTCATTTTTTGACACAAAAACAGTGACCCCGGTCATGCCGAACTATCGACATTCTGGACAGGCCTAAAAAAACATTTTAGAACCATTTTCACCAAAAATTGCAGATATTTTTTTCATTTTTGACACAAAAACAGTGACCCCGGTCATGCCGAACTATCGACATTCTGGACAGGCCTAAAAAAACCATTTTAGAACCATTTTCACAAAAAATTGCAGATATTTTTTTTCATTTTTGACACAAAAACAGTGACCCCGGTCATGCCGAACTATCGACATTCTGGACAGGCCTAAAAAAAACATTTTAGAACCATTTTCACAAAAAATTGCAGATTTTTTTTTTCATTTTTGACACAAAAACAGTGACCCCGGTCATGCCGAACTATCTACATTCTGGACAAGCCTTAAAAAACATTTTAGAACCATTTTCACAAAAATTGCAGATTTCTATTTTTGTCACCAAAAACGATGACTCCGATCATGCCGAACTAGCGACATTTTGGACAGGCCTAAAAAAACATTTTAGAACCATTTTCACAAAAAAGCTCAGATTTTTTGTTTTCATTTTTGACACAAAAACAGTGACCCCGGTCATGCCGAACTATCTACATTCTGGACATGCCTAAAAAAACATTTTAAAACCATTTTCACAAAAAATTGCAGATTTCTATTTTTGTCACCAAAAACGATGACTCCGATCATGCCGAACTAGCGAAATTTTGGACAGGCCTAAAAAAAACATTTTAGAACCATTTTCACAAAAAAAAGCTCAGATTTTTTTTTTTCATTTTTGACACAAAAACAGTGACCCCGGTCATGCCGAACTATCGACATTCTGGACAGGCCTAAAAAAACATTTTAAAACCATTTTCACAAAAAATTGCAGATATTTTTTTTTCATTTTTTGACACAAAAACAGTGACCCCGGTCATGCCGAACTAGCGACATTCTGGACAGGCCTAAAAAAACATTTTAGAACCATTTTCACAAAAAATTGCAGATTTCTATTTTTGTCACCAAAAACGATGACTCCGATCATGCCGAACTAGCGACATTCTGGACAGGCCTAAAAAAAACATTTTATAACCATTTTCACAAAAAAGCTCAGATTTTTTTTCATTTTTTGACACAAAAACAGTGACCCCGGTCATGCCGAACTATCGACATTCTGGACATGCCTAAAAAAACATTTTAGAACCATTTTCACAAAAAATTGCAGATATTTTTTTTCATTTTTTGACACAAAAACAGTGACCCCGGTCATGCCGAACTATCTACATTCTGGACATGCCTAAAAAACATTTTAAAACCATTTTCACAAAAAATTGCAGATTTCTATTTTTGTCACCAAAAACGATGACTCCGATCATGCCGAACTAGCGAAATTTTGGACAGGCCTAAAAAAACATTTTAGAACCATTTTCACAAAAAAGCTCAGATTTTTTTTTCATTTTTTGACACAAAAACAGTGACCCCGGTCATGCCGAACTATCTACATTCTGGACAAGCCTTAAAAAACATTTTAAAACCATTTTCACAAAAAATTGCAGATTTCTATTTTTGTCACCAAAAACGATGACTCCGATCATGCCGAACTAGCGAAATTTTGGACAGGCCTAAAAAAAACATTTTAGAACCATTTTCACAAAAAAAGCTCAAATTTTTTTTTCATTTTTGACACAAAAACAGTGACCCCGGTCATGCCGAACTATCGACATTCTGGACAGGCCTAAAAAAAACATTTTAGAACCATTTTCACAAAAAATTGCAGATATATTTTTTTCATTTTTTGACACAAAAACAGTGACCCCGGTCATGCCGAACTATCGACATTCTGGACATGCCTAAAAAAAACATTTTAAAACCATTTTCACAAAAAATTGCAGATTTCTATTTTTGTCACCAAAAACGATGACTCCGATCATGCCGAACTAGCGAAATTTTGGACAGGCCTAAAAAAACATTTTAGAACCATTTTCACAAAAAAGCTCAGATTTTTTTTTCATTTTTGACACAAAAACAGTGACCCCGGTCATGCCGAACTATCTACATTCTGGACAAGCCTTAAAAAAACATTTTAAAACCATTTTCACAAAAAATTGCAGATTTCTATTTTTGTCACCAAAAACGATGACTCCGATCATGCCGAACTAGCGAAATTTTGGACAGGCCTAAAAAAAACATTTTAGAACCATTTTCACAAAAAAAGCTCAGATTTTTTGTTTTCATTTTTTGACACAAAAACAGTGACCCCGGTCATGCCGAACTATCGACATTCTGGACAGGCCTAAAAAAAACATTTTAAAACCATTTTCACAAAAAATTGCAGATATTTTTTTTTTCATTTTTTGACACAAAAACAGTGACTCCTGTCATGCCGAACTAGCGACATTCTGGACAGGCCTAAAAAACATTTTAGAACCATTTTCACAAAAATTGCAGATTTCTATTTTTGTCACCAAAACGATGACTCCGATCATGCCGAACTAGCGACATTTTGGACAGGCCTAAAAAAACATTTTAGAACCATTTTCACAAAAAAGCTCAGATTTTTTTTTCATTTTTTGACACAAAAACAGTGACCCCGGTCATGCCGAACTATCGACATTCTGGACAGGCCTAAAAAAACATTTTAAAACCATTTTCACAAAAAATTGCAGATATTTTTTTTCTTCATTTTTTGACACAAAAACAGTGACCCCGGTCATGCCGAACTAGCGACATTCTGGACAGGCCTAAAAAACATTTTAGAACCATTTTCACAAAAATTGCAGATTTCTATTTTTGTCACCAAAAACGATGACTCCGATCATGCCGAACTAGCGACATTTTGGACAGGCCTAAAAAAAACATTTTAGAACCATTTTCACAAAAAAAGCTCAGATTTTTTGTTTTCATTTTTTTACAAAAAAACAGTGACCCCGGTCATGCCGAACTATCTACATTCTGGACATGCCTAAAAAAACATTTTAAAACCATTTTCACAAAAAAAGCTCAACATTTTTTTTTTCATTTTTTGACACAAAAACAGTGAACCCGGTCATGCCGAACTATCGACATTCTGGACAGGCCAAAAAAAAAACATTTTAAAACCATTTTCACAAAAAATTGCAGATATTTTTTTTTCATTTTTTGACACAAAAACAGTGTCCCCGGTCATGCCGAACTATCGACATTCTGGACAGGCCTAAAAAAACATTTTAAAACCATTTTCACAAAAAATTGCAGATATTTTTTTCATTTTTGACACAAAAACAGTGACCCCGGTCATGCCGAACTATCTACATTCTGGACAAGCCTTAAAAAAACATTTTAAAACCATTTTCACAAAAATTGCAGATTTCTATTTTTGTCACCAAAAACGATGACTCCGATCATGCCGAACTAGCGACATTTTGGACAGGCCTAAAAAAACATTTTAGAACCATTTTCACAAAAAAGCTCAGATTTTTTGTTTTCATTTTTTACAAAAAACAGGGACCCCGGTCATGCCGAACTATCGACATTCTGGACAGGCCTAAAAAACCCATTTTAGAACCATTTTCACAAAAAATTGCAGATATTTTTTTTTCATTTTTTGACACAAAAACAGTGACCCCGGTCATGCCGAACTATCTACATTCTGGACATGCCTAAAAAAACATTTTAAAACCATTTTCACAAAAAAAGCTCAACATTTTTTTTTTCATTTTTTGACACAAAAACAGTGAACCCGGTCATGCCGAACTATCGACATTCTGGACAGGCCAAAAAAAAAACATTTTAAAACCATTTTCACAAAAAATTGCAGATATTTTTTTTTCATTTTTTGACACAAAAACAGTGTCCCCGGTCATGCCGAACTATCGACATTCTGGACAGGCCTAAAAAAAACATTTTAAAACCATTTTCACAAAAAATTGCAGATATTTTTTTTTCATTTTTTGACACAAAAACAGTGACCCCGGTCATGCCGAACTATCTACATTCTGGACAAGCCTTAAAAAAAAACATTTTAAAACCATTTTCACAAAAAATTGCAGATTTCTATTTTTGTCACCAAAAACGATGACTCCGATCATGCCGAACTAGCGAAATTTTGGACAGGCCTAAAAAAAACATTTTAGAACCATTTTCACAAAAAAAGCTCAGATTTTTTGTTTTCATTTTTTACACAAAAACAGTGACCCCGGTCATGCCGAACTATCGACATTCTGGACAGGCCTAAAAAAACATTTTAGAACCATTTTCACAAAAATTGCAGATATATTTTTTTCATTTTTTGACACAAAAACAGTGACCCCGGTCATGCCGAACTATCTACATTCTGGACATGCCTAAAAAAACATTTTAAAACCATTTTCACAAAAAATTGCAGATTTCTATTTTTGTCACCAAAAACGATGACTCCGATCATGCCGAACTAGCGAAATTTTGGACAGGCCTAAAAAAAACATTTTAGAACCATTTTCACAAAAAAAGCTCAGATTTTTTTTTTTCATTTTTTGACACAAAAACAGTGACCCCGGTCATGCCGAACTATCTACATTCTGGACATGCCTAAAAAAACATTTGAAAACCATTTTCACAAAAAAAGCTCAACATTTTTTTTTTCATTTTTTGACACAAAAACAGTGACCCCGGTCATGCCGAACTATCGACATTCTGGACAGGCCTAAAAAAAACATTTTAGAACCATTTTCACCAAAAATTGCAGATATATTTTTTCATTTTTTGACACAAAAACAGTGACCCCGGTCATGCCGAACTATCTACATTCTGGACATGCCTAAAAAAACATTTTAAAACCATTTTCACAAAAAATTGCAGATTTCTATTTTTGTCACCAAAAACGATGACTCCGATCATGCCGAACTAGCGAAATTTTGGACAGGCCTAAAAAAAACAATTTAGAACCATTTTCACAAAAAAAGCTCAGATTTTTTTTCTTCATTTTTTGACACGAAAACAGTGACCCCGGTCATGCCGAACTAAGCGACATTCTGGACAGGCCTAAAAAACATTTTAGAACCATTTTCACAAAAATTGCAGATTTCTATTTTTGTCACCAAAAACGATGACTCCGATCATGCCGAACTAGCGACATTTTGGACAGGCCTAAAAAAAACATTTTAGAACCATTTTCACAAAAAAAGCTCAGATTTTTTTTTTCATTTTTTGACACAAAAACAGTGACCCCGGTCATGCCGAACTATCGACATTCTGGACAGGCCTAAAAAAAACATTTTAAAACCATTTTCACAAAAAATTGCAGATATTTTTTTCTTCATTTTTTGACACAAAAACAGTGACCCCGGTCATGCCGAACTAGCGACATTCTGGACAGGCCTAAAAAACATTTTAGAACCATTTTCACAAAAAATTGCAGATTTCTATTTTTGTCACCAAAAACGATGACTCCGATCATGCCGAACTAGCGACATTTTGGACAGGCCTAAAAAAAACATTTTAGAACCATTTTCACAAAAAAAGCTCAGATTTTTTGTTTTCATTTTTTTACAAAAAAACAGGGACCCCGGTCATGCCGAACTATCGACATTCTGGACAGGCCTAAAAAAACCATTTTAGAACCATTTTCACAAAAAATTGCAGATATTTTTTTCATTTTTTGACACAAAAACAGTGACCCCGGTCATGCCGAACTATCTACATTCTGGAAATGCCTAAAAAAACATTTTAAAACCATTTTCACAAAAAAAGCTCAACATTTTTTTTTTCATTTTTTGACACAAAAACAGTGAACCCGGTCATGCCGAACTATCGACATTCTGGACAGGCCAAAAAAACAACATTTTAAAACCATTTTCACAAAAATTGCAGATATTTTTTTTCATTTTTTGACACAAAAACAGTGTCCCCGGTCATGCCGAACTATCGACATTCTGGACAGGCCAAAAAAAACATTTTAAAACCATTTTCACAAAAAATTGCAGATATTTTTTTTTCATTTTTTGACACAAAAACAGTGACCCCGGTTTTGCCGAACTATCTACATTCTGGACAAGCCTTAAAAAAAACATTTTAAAACCATTTTCACAAAAAATTGCAGATTTCTATTTTTGTCACCAAAAACGATGACTCCGATCATGCCGAACTAGCGACATTTTGGACAGGCCTAAAAAAAACATTTTAGAACCATTTTCACAAAAAAAGCTCAGATTTTTTGTTTTCATTTTTTTACACAAAAACAGTGACCCCGGTCATGCCGAACTATCGACATTCTGGACAGGCCTAAAAAAAACATTTTAGAACCATTTTCACAAAAAATTGCAGATATATTTTTTTCATTTTTTGACACAAAAACAGTGACCCCGGTCATGCCGAACTATCTACATTCTGGACATGCCTAAAAAAACATTTTAAAACCATTTTCACAAAAAATTGCAGATTTCTATTTTTGTCACCAAAAACGATGACTCCGATCATGCCGAACTAGCGAAATTTTGGACAGGCCTAAAAAAAACATTTTAGAACCATTTTCACAAAAAAAGCTCAGATTTTTTTTTTCATTTTTTGACACAAAAACAGTGACCCCGGTCATGCCGAACTAGCGACATTCTGGACAGGCCTAAAAAACATTTTAGAACCATTTTCACAAAAAATTGCAGATTTCTATTTTTGTCACCAAAAACGATGACTCCGATCATGCCGAACTAGCGACATTTTGGACAGGCCTAAAAAAAACATTTTAGAACCATTTTCACAAAAAAAGCTCAGATTTGTTGTTTTCATTTTTTTACACAAAAACAGGGACCCCGGTCATGCCGAACTATCTACATTCTGGACATGCCTAAAAAAACATTTTAAAACCATTTTCACAAAAAATTGCAGATTTCTATTTTTGTCACCAAAAACGATGACTCCGATCATGCCGAACTAGCGACATTTTGGACAGGCCTAAAAAAAACATTTTAGAACCATTTTCACAAAAAATTGCTGATTTTTTTTTTCTTCATTTTCGTGACACAAAAACAGTGACCCCGGTCATGCCGAACTATCGACATTCTGGACAGGCCTAAAAAAAACATTTTAGAACCATTTTCACAAAAAATTGCAGATTTTTTTCATTTTTTGACACAAAAACAGTGACCCCGGTCATGCCGAACTATCTACATTCTGGACATGCCTAAAAAACATTTTAAAACCATTTTCACAAAAATTGCAGATTTCTATTTTTGTCACCAAAAACGATGACTCCGATCATGCCGAACTAGCGAAATTTTGGACAGGCCTAAAAAAACATTTTAGAACCATTTTCACAAAAAAGCTCAGATTTTTTTTTCATTTTTTGACACAAAAACAGTGACCCCGGTCATGCCGAACTATCGACATTCTGGACAGGCCTAAAAAAAACATTTTAAAACCATTTTCACAAAAAATTGCAGATTTCTATTTTTGTCACCAAAAACGATGACTCCGATCATGCCGAACTAGCGACATTTTGGACAGGCCTAAAAAAAACATTTTAGAACCATTTTCACAAAAAATTGCAGATATTTTTTTTTCATTTTTTGACACAAAAACAGTGACCCCGGTCATGCCGAACTATCTACATTCTGGACATGCCTAAAAAACATTTTAAAACCATTTTCACAAAAAATTGCAGATTTCTATTTTTGTCACCAAAAACGATGACTCCGATCATGCCGAACTAGCGACATTTTGGACAGGCCTAAAAAAACATTTTAGAACCATTTTCACAAAAAAGCTCAGATTTTTTGTTTTCATTTTTTTACACAAAAACAGTGACCCCGGTCATGCCGAACTATCGACATTCTGGACAGGCCTAAAAAAAACATTTTAGAACCATTTTCACAAAAAAAGCTCAGATTTTTTGTTTTCATTTTTTTACACAAAAACAGTGACCCCGGTCATGCCGAACTATCGACATTCTGGACAGGCCTAAAAAAACATTTTAGAACCATTTTCACAAAAAATTGCAGATATTTTCTTTTTCATTTTTTGACACAAAAACAGTGACCCCGGTCATGCCGAACTAGCGACATTCTGGACAGGCCTAAAAAACATTTTAGAACCATTTTCACAAAAAATTGCAGATTTCTATTTTTTTCACCAAAAACGATGACTCCGATCATGCCGAACTAGCGAAATTTTGGACAGGCCTAAAAAAACATTTTAGAACCATTTTCACAAAAAAAAGCTCAGATTTTTTTTTTCATTTTTTGACACAAAAACAGTGACCCCGGTCATGCCGAACTATCGACATTCTGGACAGGCCTAAAAAAAACATTTTAAAACCATTTTCACAAAAAATTGCAGATATTTTTTTTTCATTTTTTGACACAAAAACAGTGACCCCGGTCATGCCGAACTAGCGACATTCTGGACAGGCCTAAAAAACATTTTAGAACCATTTTCACAAAAAATTGCAGATTTCTATTTTTGTCACCAAAAACGATGACTCCGATCATGCCGAACTAGCGAAATTTTGGACAGGCCTAAAAAAAACATTTTAGAACCATTTTCACAAAAAAAGCTCAGATTTTTTGTTTTCATTTTTTACACAAAAACAGTGACCCCGGTCATGCCGAACTATCGACATTCTGGACAGGCCTAAAAAAACATTTTAGAACCATTTTCACAAAAAATTGCAGATATATTTTTTCATTTTTTGACACAAAAACAGTGACCCCGGTCATGCCGAACTATCTACATTCTGGACATGCCTAAAAAAACATTTTAAAACCATTTTCACAAAAATTGCAGATTTCTATTTTTGTCACCAAAAACGATGACTCCGATCATGCCGAACTAGCGAAATTTTGGACAGGCCTAAAAAAACATTTTAGAACCATTTTCACAAAAAAAGCTCAGATTTTTTTTTCATTTTTGACACAAAAACAGTGACCCCGGTCATGCCGAACTATCTACATTCTGGACATGCCTAAAAAAACATTTGAAAACCATTTTCACAAAAAAAGCTCAACATTTTTTTTTCATTTTTGACACAAAAACAGTGACCCCGGTCATGCCGAACTATCGACATTCTGGACAGGCCTAAAAAAACATTTTAGAACCATTTTCACCAAAAATTGCAGATATATTTTTTTCATTTTTGACACAAAAACAGTGACCCCGGTCATGCCGAACTATCTACATTCTGGACATGCCTAAAAAACATTTTAAAACCATTTTCACAAAAAATTGCAGATTTCTATTTTTGTCACCAAAAACGATGACTCCGATCATGCCGAACTAGCGAAATTTTGGACAGGCCTAAAAAAAACAATTTAGAACCATTTTCACAAAAAAAGCTCAGATTTTTTTTCTTCATTTTTTGACACGAAAACAGTGACCCCGGTCATGCCGAACTAGCGACATTCTGGACAGGCCTAAAAAACATTTTAGAACCATTTTCACAAAAAATTGCAGATTTCTATTTTTGTCACCAAAAACGATGACTCCGATCATGCCGAACTAGCGACATTTTGGACAGGCCTAAAAAAAACATTTTAGAACCATTTTCACAAAAAAAGCTCAGATTTTTTTTTCATTTTTTGACACAAAAACAGTGACCCCGGTCATGCCGAACTATCGACATTCTGGACAGGCCTAAAAAAACATTTTAAAACCATTTTCACAAAAAATTGCAGATATTTTTTTCTTCATTTTTGACACAAAAACAGTGACCCCGGTCATGCCGAACTAGCGACATTCTGGACAGGCCTAAAAAACATTTTAGAACCATTTTCACAAAAAATTGCAGATTTCTATTTTTGTCACCAAAAACGATGACTCCGATCATGCCGAACTAGCGACATTTTGGACAGGCCTAAAAAAAACATTTTAGAACCATTTTCACAAAAAAAGCTCAGATTTTTTGTTTTCATTTTTTTACAAAAAAACAGGGACCCCGGTCATGCCGAACTATCGACATTCTGGACAGGCCTAAAAAAACCATTTTAGAACCATTTTCACAAAAAATTGCAGATATTTTTTTTTCATTTTTTGACACAAAAACAGTGACCCCGGTCATGCCGAACTATCTACATTCTGGAAATGCCTAAAAAAACATTTTAAAACCATTTTCACAAAAAAAGCTCAACATTTTTTTTTTCATTTTTTGACACAAAAACAGTGAACCCGGTCATGCCGAACTATCGACATTCTGGACAGGCCAAAAAAACAACATTTTAAAACCATTTTCACAAAAAATTGCAGATATTTTTTTTTCATTTTTTGACACAAAAACAGTGTCCCCGGTCATGCCGAACTATCGACATTCTGGACAGGCCAAAAAAAACATTTTAAAACCATTTTCACAAAAAATTGCAGATATTTTTTTTTCATTTTTTGACACAAAAACAGTGACCCCGGTTTTGCCGAACTATCTACATTCTGGACAAGCCTTAAAAAAAACATTTTAAAACCATTTTCACAAAAAATTGCAGATTTCTATTTTTGTCACCAAAAACGATGACTCCGATCATGCCGAACTAGCGACATTTTGGACAGGCCTAAAAAAAACATTTTAGAACCATTTTCACAAAAAAGCTCAGATTTTTTGTTTTCATTTTTTTACACAAAAACAGTGACCCCGGTCATGCCGAACTATCGACATTCTGGACAGGCCTAAAAAAACATTTTAGAACCATTTTCACAAAAAATTGCAGATATATTTTTTTCATTTTTTGACACAAAAACAGTGACCCCGGTCATGCCGAACTATCTACATTCTGGACATGCCTAAAAAAACATTTTAAAACCATTTTCACAAAAAATTGCAGATTTCTATTTTTGTCACCAAAAACGATGACTCCGATCATGCCGAACTAGCGAAATTTTGGACAGGCCTAAAAAAAACATTTTAGAACCATTTTCACAAAAAAGCTCAGATTTTTTTTTCATTTTTTGACACAAAAACAGTGACCCCGGTCATGCCGAACTAGCGACATTCTGGACAGGCCTAAAAAACATTTTAGAACCATTTTCACAAAAAATTGCAGATTTCTATTTTTGTCACCAAAAACGATGACTCCGATCATGCCGAACTAGCGACATTTTGGACAGGCCTAAAAAAAACATTTTAGAACCATTTTCACAAAAAAGCTCAGATTTGTTGTTTTCATTTTTTTACACAAAAACAGGGACCCCGGTCATGCCGAACTATCTACATTCTGGACATGCCTAAAAAAACATTTTAAAACCATTTTCACAAAAAATTGCAGATTTCTATTTTTGTCACCAAAAACGATGACTCCGATCATGCCGAACTAGCGACATTTTGGACAGGCCTAAAAAAAACATTTTAGAACCATTTTCACAAAAAATTGCTGATTTTTTTTTTCTTCATTTTCGTGACACAAAAACAGTGACCCCGGTCATGCCGAACTATCGACATTCTGGACAGGCCTAAAAAAAACATTTTAGAACCATTTTCACAAAAAATTGCAGATTTTTTTCATTTTTTGACACAAAAACAGTGACCCCGGTCATGCCGAACTATCTACATTCTGGACATGCCTAAAAAAACATTTTAAAACCATTTTCACAAAAAATTGCAGATTTCTATTTTTGTCACCAAAAACGATGACTCCGATCATGCCGAACTAGCGAAATTTTGGACAGGCCTAAAAAAAACATTTTAGAACCATTTTCACAAAAAAAGCTCAGATTTTTTTTTTCATTTTTGACACAAAAACAGTGACCCCGGTCATGCCGAACTATCGACATTCTGGACAGGCCTAAAAAAACATTTTAAAACCATTTTCACAAAAATTGCAGATTTCTATTTTTGTCACCAAAAACGATGACTCCGATCATGCCGAACTAGCGACATTTTGGACAGGCCTAAAAAAACATTTTAGAACCATTTTCACAAAAAATTGCAGATATTTTTTTTCATTTTTTGACACAAAAACAGTGACCCCGGTCATGCCGAACTATCTACATTCTGGACATGCCTAAAAAAACATTTTAAAACCATTTTCACAAAAATTGCAGATTTCTATTTTTGTCACCAAAAACGATGACTCCGATCATGCCGAACTAGCGACATTTTGGACAGGCCTAAAAAAACATTTTAGAACCATTTTCACAAAAAAGCTCAGATTTTTTGTTTTCATTTTTTACACAAAAACAGTGACCCCGGTCATGCCGAACTATCGACATTCTGGACAGGCCTAAAAAAACATTTTAGAACCATTTTCACAAAAAAGCTCAGATTTTTTGTTTTCATTTTTTTACACAAAAACAGTGACCCCGGTCATGCCGAACTATCGACATTCTGGACAGGCCTAAAAAAAACATTTTAGAACCATTTTCACAAAAAATTGCAGATATTTTTTTTTTCATTTTTTGACACAAAAACAGTGACCCCGGTCATGCCGAACTAGCGACATTCTGGACAGGCCTAAAAAACATTTTAGAACCATTTTCACAAAAAATTGCAGATTTCTATTTTTGTCACCAAAAACGATGACTCCGATCATGCCGAACTAGCGACATTTTGGACAGGCCTAAAAAAAACATTTTAGAACCATTTTCACAAAAAAAGCTCAGATTTTTTTTTTCATTTTTTGACACAAAAACAGTGACCCCGGTCATGCCGAACTATCGACATTCTGGACAGGCCTAAAAAAAACATTTTAAAACCATTTTCACAAAAAATTGCAGATATTTTTTTTTCATTTTTTGACACAAAAACAGTGACCCCGGTCATGCCGAACTAGCGACATTCTGGACAGGCCTAAAAAACATTTTAGAACCATTTTCACAAAAATTGCAGATTTCTATTTTTGTCACCAAAAACGATGACTCCGACATGCCGAACTAGCGACATTTTGGACAGGCCTAAAAAAAACATTTTAGAACCATTTTCACAAAAAAAGCTCAGATTTGTTGTTTTCATTTTTTACACAAAAACAGGGACCCCGGTCATGCCGAACTATCTACATTCTGGACATGCCTAAAAAAACATTTTAAAACCATTTTCACAAAAAATTGCAGATTTCTATTTTTGTCACCAAAAACGATGACTCCGATCATGCCGAACTAGCGACATTTTGGACAGGCCTAAAAAAACATTTTAGAACCATTTTCACAAAAAATTGCTGATTTTTTTTTCTTCATTTTCGTGACACAAAAACAGTGACCCCGGTCATGCCGAACTAGCGACATTCTGGACAGGCCTAAAAAACATTTTAAAACCATTTTCACAAAAAATTGCAGATTTCTATTTTTGTCACCAAAAACGATGACTCCGATCATGCCGAACTAGCGACATTTTGGACAGGCCTAAAAAAAACATTTTAGAACCATTTTCACAAAAAATTGCAGATATATTTTTTTCATTTTTTGACACAAAAACAGTGACCCCGGTCATGCCGAACTATCTACATTCTGGACATGCCTAAAAAACATTTTAAAACCATTTTCACAAAAATTGCAGATTTCTATTTTTGTCACCAAAAACGATGACTCCGATCATGCCGAACTAGCGACATTTTGGACAGGCCTAAAAAAAACATTTTAGAACCATTTTCACAAAAAAAGCTCAACATTTTTTTTTTCATTTTTTTTTTCATTTTTTGACACAAAAACAGTGACCCCGGTCATGCCGAACTATCGACATTCTGGACAGGCCTAAAAAAAACATTTTAAAACCATTTTCACAAAAAATTGCAGATTTCTATTTTTGTCACCAAAAACGATGACTCCGATCATGCCGAACTAGCGACATTTTGGACAGGCCTAAAAAAAACATTTTAGAACCATTTTCACAAAAAAAGCTCAGATTTTTTGTTTTCATTTTTTTACACAAAAACAGGGACCCCGGTCATGCCGAACTATCTACATTCTGGACATGCCTAAAAAAACATTTTAAAACCATTTTCACAAAAAAATGCAGATATTTTTTTTTCATTTTTTGATACAAAAACAGTGACCCCGGTCATGCCGAACTATCTACATTCTGGACAAGCCTTAAAAAAACATTTTAAAACCATTTTCACAAAAAATTGCAGATTTCTATTTTTGTCACCAAAAACGATGACTCCGATCATGCCGAACTAGCGACATTTTGGACAGGCCTAAAAAAAACATTTTAGAACCATTTTCACAAAAAAGCTCAGATTTTTTTTTTCATTTTTTTTCTTCATTTTTTGACACAAAAACAGTGACCCCGGTCATGCCGAACTATCGACATTCTGGACAGGCCTAAAAAAAACATTTTAAAACCATTTTCACAAAAAAAGCTCAGATTTTTTTTTTCATTTTTTTTCTTCATTTTTTGACACAAAAACAGTGACCCCGGTCATGCCGAACTATCGACATTCTGGACAGGCCTAAAAAAAAACATTTTAAAACCATTTCACAAAAAATCGCAGATATTTTTTTTTTCATTTTTTGACACAAAAACAGTGACCCCGGTCATGCCGAACTAGCGACATTCTGGACAGGCCTAAAAAACATTTTAGAACCATTTTCACAAAAAATTGCAGATTTCTATTTTTGTCACCAAAAACGATGACTCCGATCATGCCGAACTAGCGACATTTTGGACAGGCCTAAAAAAAACATTTTAGAACCATTTTCACAAAAAAAGCTCAGATTTGTTGTTTTCATTTTTTACACAAAAACAGGGACCCCGGTCATGCCGAACTATCTACATTCTGGACATGCCTAAAAAACATTTTAAAACCATTTTCACAAAAATTGCAGATTTCTATTTTTGTCACCAAAAACGATGACTCCGATCATGCCGAACTAGCGACATTTTGGACAGGCCTAAAAAAAACATTTTAGAACCATTTTCACAAAAAATTGCAGATATTTTTTTTTCATTTTTTGATACAAAAACAGTGACCCCGGTCATGCCGAACTATCTACATTCTGGACAAGCCTTAAAAAAACATTTTAAAACCATTTTCACAAAAAATTGCAGATTTCTATTTTTGTCACCAAAAACGATGACTCCGATCATGCCGAACTAGCGACATTTTGGACAGGCCTAAAAAAAACATTTTAGAACCATTTTCACAAAAAAAGCTCAGATTTTTTTTTTCATTTTTTTTCTTCATTTTTTGACACAAAAACAGTGACCCCGGTCATGCCGAACTATCGACATTCTGGACAGGCCTAAAAAAACATTTTAAAACCATTTTCACAAAAAAGCTCAGATTTTTTTTTCATTTTTTTCTTCATTTTTTGACACAAAAACAGTGACCCCGGTCATGCCGAACTATCGACATTCTGGACAGGCCTAAAAAAAACATTTTAAAACCATTTTCACAAAAAATTGCAGATATTTTTTTTCATTTTTGACACAAAAACAGTGACCCCGGTCATGCCGAACTATCTACATTCTGGACAGGCCTAAAAAAAACATTTTAGAACCATTTTCACAAAAAAGCTCAACATTTTTTTTTCATTTTTTGACACAAAAACAGTGCCGAACTATCGACATTCTGGACAGGCCTAAAAAAACATTTTAAAACCATTTTCACAAAAAATTGCAGATATTTTTTTTTCATTTTTGACACAAAAACAGTGACCCCGGTCATGCCGAACTAGCGACATTCTGGACAGGCCTAAAAAACATTTTAGAACCATTTTCACAAAAAATTGCAGATTTCTATTTTTGTCACCAAAAACGATGACTCCGATCATGCCGAACTAGCGACATTTTGGACAGGCCTAAAAAAAACATTTTAGAACCATTTTCACAAAAAAAGCTCAGATTTGTTGTTTTCATTTTTTTACACAAAAACAGGGACCCCGGTCATGCCGAACTATCTACATTCTGGACATGCCTAAAAAAACATTTTAAAACCATTTTCACAAAAAATTGCAGATTTCTATTTTTGTCACCAAAAACGATGACTCCGATCATGCCGAACTAGCGACATTTTGGACAGGCCTAAAAAAAACATTTTAGAACCATTTTCACAAAAAATTGCTGATTTTTTTTTTCTTCATTTTCGTGACACAAAAACAGTGACCCCGGTCATGCCGAACTAGCGACATTCTGGACAGGCCTAAAAAACATTTTAGAACCATTTTCACAAAAAATTGCAGATTTCTATTTTTGTCACCAAAAACGATGACTCCGATCATGCCGAACTAGCGACATTTTGGACAGGCCTAAAAAAAACATTTTAGAACCATTTTCACAAAAAAAGCTCAGATTTTTTTTTTCATTTTTTTTCTTCATTTTTTGACACAAAAACAGTGACCCCGGTCATGCCGAACTATCGACATTCTGGACAGGCCTAAAAAAAACATTTTAAAACCATTTTCACAAAAAAAGCTCAGATTTTTTTTTTCATTTTTTTTCTTCATTTTTTGACACAAAAACAGTGACCCCGGTCATGCCGAACTATCGACATTCTGGACAGGCCTAAAAAAAACATTTTAAAACCATTTTCACAAAAAATTGCAGATATTTTTTTTCATTTTTTGACACAAAAACAGTGACCCCGGTCATGCCGAACTATCTACATTCTGGACAGGCCTAAAAAAACATTTTAGAACCATTTTCACAAAAAAAGCTCAACATTTTTTTTTCATTTTTTGACACAAAAACAGTGCCGAACTATCGACATTCTGGACAGGCCTAAAAAAACATTTTAAAACCATTTTCACAAAAAATTGCAGATATTTTTTTTTCATTTTTGACACAAAAACAGTGACCCCGGTCATGCCGAACTAGCGACATTCTGGACAGGCCTAAAAAACATTTTAGAACCATTTTCACAAAAAATTGCAGATTTCTATTTTTGTCACCAAAAACGATGACTCCGATCATGCCGAACTAGCGACATTTTGGACAGGCCTAAAAAAAACATTTTAGAACCATTTTCACAAAAAAAGCTCAGATTTGTTGTTTTCATTTTTTTACACAAAAACAGGGACCCCGGTCATGCCGAACTATCTACATTCTGGACATGCCTAAAAAAACATTTTAAAACCATTTTCACAAAAAATTGCAGATTTCTATTTTTGTCACCAAAAACGATGACTCCGATCATGCCGAACTAGCGACATTTTGGACAGGCCTAAAAAAAACATTTTAGAACCATTTTCACAAAAAATTGCTGATTTTTTTTTCTTCATTTTCGTGACACAAAAACAGTGACCCCGGTCATGCCGAACTAGCGACATTCTGGACAGGCCTAAAAACATTTTAGAACCATTTTCACAAAAATTGCAGATTTCTATTTTTGTCACCAAAAACGATGACTCCGATCATGCCGAACTAGCGACATTTTGGACAGGCCTAAAAAAAACATTTTAGAACCATTTTCACAAAAAAAGCTCAGATTTTTTTTTTCATTTTTTTTCTTCATTTTTTGACACAAAAACAGTGACCCCGGTCATGCCGAACTATCGACATTCTGGACAGGCCTAAAAAAAACATTTTAAAACCATTTTCACAAAAAAAGCTCAGATTTTTTTTTTCATTTTTTTTCTTCATTTTTTGACACAAAAACAGTGACCCCGGTCATGCCGAACTATCGACATTCTGGACAGGCCTAAAAAAAAACATTTTAAAACCATTTTCACAAAAAATTGCAGATATTTTTTTTTCATTTTTTGACACAAAAACAGTGACCCCGGTCATGCCGAACTATCTACATTCTGGACAGGCCTAAAAAAAACATTTTAGAACCATTTTCACAAAAAAAGCTCAACATTTTTTTTTTCATTTTTTGACACAAAAACAGTGCCGAACTATCGACATTCTGGACAGGCCTAAAAAAAACATTTTAAAACCATTTTCACAAAAAATTGCAGATATTTTTTTTTTCATTTTTTGACACAAAAACAGTGACCCCGGTCATGCCGAACTAGCGACATTCTGGACAGGCCTAAAAAACATTTTAGAACCATTTTCACAAAAAATTGCAGATTTCTATTTTTGTCACCAAAAACGATGACTCCGATCATGCCGAACTAGCGACATTTTGGACAGGCCTAAAAAAAACATTTTAGAACCATTTTCACAAAAAAAGCTCAGATTTGTTGTTTTCATTTTTTTACACAAAAACAGGGACCCCGGTCATGCCGAACTATCTACATTCTGGACATGCCTAAAAAAACATTTTAAAACCATTTTCACAAAAAATTGCAGATTTCTATTTTTGTCACCAAAAACGATGACTCCGATCATGCCGAACTAGCGACATTTTGGACATGCCTAAAAAAACATTTTAGAACCATTTTCACAAAAAATTGCTGATTTTTTTTTCTTCATTTTCGTGACACAAAAACAGTGACCCCGGTCATGCCGAACTAGCGACATTCTGGACAGGCCTAAAAAACATTTTAGAACCATTTTCACAAAAATTGCAGATTTCTATTTTTGTCACCAAAAACGATGACTCCGATCATGCCGAACTAGCGACATTTTGGACAGGCCTAAAAAAACATTTTAGAACCATTTTCACAAAAAAGCTCAGATTTTTTTTTCATTTTTTTCTTCATTTTTTGACACAAAAACAGTGACCCCGGTCATGCCGAACTATCGACATTCTGGACAGGCCTAAAAAAACATTTTAAAACCATTTTCACAAAAAAAGCTCAGATTTTTTTTTCATTTTTTTTTTCATTTTTTGACACAAAAACAGTGACCCCGGTCATGCCGAACTATCGACATTCTGGACAGGCCTAAAAAAAACATTTTAAAACCATTTTCACAAAAAATTGCAGATATTTTTTTTCATTTTTTGACACAATAACAGTGACCCCGGTCATGCCGAACTATCTACATTCTGGACAGGCCTAAAAAAACATTTTAGAACCATTTTCACAAAAAAAGCTCAACATTTTTTTTCATTTTTTGACACAAAAACAGTGCCGAACTATCGACATTCTGGACAGGCCTAAAAAAACATTTTAAAACCATTTTCACAAAAAATTGCAGATATTTTTTTTTCATTTTTGACACAAAAACAGTGACCCCGGTCATGCCGAACTAGCGACATTCTGGACAGGCCTAAAAAACATTTTAGAACCATTTTCACAAAAAATTGCAGATTTCTATTTTTGTCACCAAAAACGATGACTCCGATCATGCCGAACTAGCGACATTTTGGACAGGCCTAAAAAAAACATTTTAGAACCATTTTCACAAAAAAGCTCAGATTTGTTGTTTTCATTTTTTACACAAAAACAGGGACCCCGGTCATGCCGAACTATCTACATTCTGGACATGCCTAAAAAAACATTTTAAAACCATTTTCACAAAAATTGCAGATTTCTATTTTTGTCACCAAAAACGATGACTCCGATCATGCCGAACTAGCGACATTTTGGACAGGCCTAAAAAAACATTTTAGAACCATTTTCACAAAAAATTGCTGATTTTTTTTTCTTCATTTTCGTGACACAAAAACAGTGACCCCGGTCATGCCGAACTAGCGACATTCTGGACAGGCCTAAAAAACATTTTAGAACCATTTTCACAAAAATTGCAGATTTCTATTTTTGTCACCAAAAACGATGACTCCGATCATGCCGAACTAGCGACATTTTGGACAGGCCTAAAAAAACATTTTAGAACCATTTTCACAAAAAAGCTCAGATTTTTTTTTCATTTTTTTCTTCATTTTTTGACACAAAAACAGTGACCCCGGTCATGCCGAACTATCGACATTCTGGACAGGCCTAAAAAAACATTTTAAAACCATTTTCACAAAAAAGCTCAGATTTTTTTTTCATTTTTTTCTTCATTTTTTGACACAAAAACAGTGACCCCGGTCATGCCGAACTATCGACATTCTGGACAGGCCTAAAAAAAACATTTTAAAACCATTTTCACAAAAAATTGCAGATATTTTTTTTCATTTTTTGACACAAAAACAGTGACCCGGTCATGCCGAACTATCTACATTCTGGACAGGCCTAAAAAAACATTTTAGAACCATTTTCACAAAAAAAGCTCAACATTTTTTTTTCATTTTTTGACACAAAAACAGTGCCGAACTATCGACATTCTGGACAGGCCTAAAAAAACATTTTAAAACCATTTTCACAAAAAATTGCAGATATTTTTTTTTCATTTTTGACACAAAAACAGTGACCCCGGTCATGCCGAACTAGCGACATTCTGGACAGGCCTAAAAAACATTTTAGAACCATTTTCACAAAAATTGCAGATTTCTATTTTTGTCACCAAAAACGATGACTCCGATCATGCCGAACTAGCGACATTTTGGACAGGCCTAAAAAAAACATTTTAGAACCATTTTCACAAAAAAAGCTCAGATTTGTTGTTTTCATTTTTTTACACAAAAACAGGGACCCCGGTCATGCCGAACTATCTACATTCTGGACAGGCCTAAAAAAACATTTTAAAACCATTTTCACAAAAAAAGCTCAACATTTTTTTTTTCATTTTTTTTCTTCATTTTTTGACACAAAAACAGTGACCCCGGTCATGCCGAACTATCGACATTCTGGACAGGCCTAAAAAAAAACATTTTAAAACCATTTTCACAAAAAATTGCAGATATTTTTTTTTCATTTTTTGACACAAAAACAGTGACCCCGGTCATGCCGAACTAGCGACATTCTGGACAGGCCTAAAAAACATTTTAAAACCATTTTCACAAAAAATTGCAGATTTCTATTTTTGTCACCAAAAACGATGACACCGATCATGCCGAACTAGCGACATTTTGGACAGGCCTAAAAAAAACATTTTAGAACCATTTTCACAAAAAATTGCAGATATTTTTTTTTCATTTTTGACACAAAAACAGTGACCCCGGTCATGCCGAACTATCTACATTCTGGACATGCCTAAAAAACATTTTAAAACCATTTTCACAAAAAATTGCAGATTTCTATTTTTGTCACCAAAAACGATGACTCCAATCATGCCGAACTAGCGACATTTTGGACAGGCCTAAAAAAAACATTTTAGAACCATTTTCACAAAAAAGCTCAGATTTTTTGTTTTCATTTTTTTACACAAAAACAGTGACCACGGTCATGCCGAACTATCGACATTCTGGACAGGCCTAAAAAAACATTTTAGAACCATTTTCACAAAAAATTGCAGATATATTTTTTTCATTTTTTGACACAAAAACAGTGACCCCGGTCATGCCGAACTATCTACATTCTGGACATGCCTAAAAAAACATTTTAAAACCATTTTCACAAAAAAAGCTCAACATTTTTTTTTTCATTTTTTGACACAAAAACAGTGACCCCGGTCATGCCGAACTATCGACATTCTGGACAGGCCTAAAAAAAAACATTTTAAAACCATTTTCACAAAAAATTGCAGATTTCTATTTTTGTCACCAAAAACGATGACTCCGATCATGCCGAACTAGCGACATTTTGGACAGGCCTAAAAAAACATTTTAGAACCATTTTCACAAAAAAAGCTCAGATTTTTTTTTTCATTTTTTGACACAAAAACAGTGACCCCGGTCATGCCGAACTAGCGACATTCTGGACAGGCCTAAAAAACATTTTAGAACCATTTTCACAAAAAATTGCAGATTTCTATTTTTGTCACCAAAAACGATGACTCCGATCATGCCGAACTAGCGAAATTTTGGACAGGCCTAAAAAACCATTTTAGAACCATTTTCACAAAAAAAGCTCAGATTTTTTTTTTCATTTTTTGACACAAAAACAGTGACCCCGGTAATGCCGAACTATCGACATTCTGGACAGGCCTAAAAAAAACATTTTAAAACCATTTTCACAAAAAATTGCAGATATTTTTTTTTCATTTTCGTGACACAAAAACAGTGACCCCGGTCATGCCGAACTAGCGACGTTCTGGACAGGCCTAAAAAAAACATTTTAGAACCATTTTCACAAAAAATTGCAGATTTCTATTTTTGTCACCAAAAACGATGACTCCGATCATGCCGAACTAGCGACATTTTGGACAGGCCTAAAAAAAACATTTTCGAACCATTTTCACAAAAAAAGCTCAACATTTTTTTTTTCATTTTTTGACACAAAAACAGTGACCCCGGTCATGCCGAACTATCGACATTCTGGACAGGCCTAAAAAAACCATTTTAGAACCATTTTCACAAAAAATTGCAGATATATTTTTTTCATTTTTTGACACAAAAACAGTGACCCCGGTCATGCCGAACTATCTACATTCTGGACATGCCTAAAACAACATTTTAAAACCATTTTCACAAAAAAAGCTCAACATTTTTTTTTTCATTTTTTGACACAAAAACAGTGACCCCGGTCATGCCGAACTATCGACATTCTGGACAGGCCTAAAAAAAACATTTTAAAACCATTTTCACAAAAAATTGCAGATATTTTTTTTTCATTTTTTGACACAAAAACAGTGACCCCGGTCATGCCGAACTATCGACATTCTGGACAGGCCTAAAAAAAACATTTTAAAACCATTTTCACAAAAAATTGCAGATTTTTTTTTCATTTTCGTGACACAAAAACAGTGACCCCGGTCATGCTGAACTAGCGACATTCTGGACAGGCCTAAAAAAAACATTTTAAAACCATTTTCACAAAAAATTGCAGATTTCTATTTTTGTCACCAAAAACGATGACTCCGATCATGCCGAACTAGCGACATTTTGGACAGGCCTAAAAAAAACATTTTAGAACCATTTTCACAAAAAAAGCTCAGATTTTTTTTCATCATTTTTTGACACAAAAACAGTGACCCCGGTCATGCCGAACTATCGACATTCTGGACAGGCCTAAAAAAAAAACATTTTAAAACCATTTTCACAAAAAATTGCAGATATTTTTTTTTCATTTTTTGACACAAAAACAGTGACCCCGGTCATGCCGAACTATCGACATTCTGGACAGGCCTAAAAAAAAACATTTTAAAACCATTTTCACAAAAAATTGCAGATATTTTTTTTTCATTTTTTGACACAAAAACAGTGACCCAGGTCATGCCGAACTATCTACATTCTGGACAAGCCTTAAAAAAACATTTTAAAACCATTTTCACAAAAAATTGCAGATTTCTATTTTTGTCACCAATAACGATGACTCCGATCATGCCGAACTAGCGACATTTTGGACAAGCCTTAAAAAAACATTTTAAAACCATTTTCACAAAAAATTGCAGATTTCTATTTTTGTCACCAAAAACGATGACTCCGATCATGCCGAACTAGCGACATTTTGGACAGGCCTAAAAAAACATTTTAGAACCATTTTCACAAAAAAAGCTCAACATTTTTTTCTTCATTTTTGACACAAAAACAGTGACCCCGGTCATGCCGAACTATCGACATTCTGGACAGGCCTAAAAAAAAACATTTTAAAACCATTTTCACAAAAAATTGCAGATATTTTTTTTTCATTTTTTGACACAAAAACAGTGACCCCGGTCATGCCGAACTATCGACATTCTGGACAGGCCTAAAAAAAACATTTTAAAACCATTTTCACAAAAAATTGCAGATATTTTTTTTCATTTTTGACACAAAAACAGTGACCCAGGTCATGCCGAACTATCTACATTCTGGACAAGCCTTAAAAAAACATTTTAAAACCATTTTCACAAAAATTGCAGATTTCTATTTTTGTCACCAAAAACGATGACTCCGATCATGCCGAACTAGCGACATTTTGGACAAGCCTTAAAAAACATTTTAAAACCATTTTCACAAAAAATTGCAGATTTCTATTTTTGTCACCAAAAACGATGACTCCGATCATGCCGAACTAGCGACATTTTGGACAGGCCTAAAAAAAACATTTTAGAACCATTTTCACAAAAAAGCTCAGATTTTTTGTTTTCATTTTTTTACACAAAAACAGTGACCCCGGTCATGCCGAACTATCGACATTCTGGACAGGCCTAAAAAAAACATTTTAGAACCATTTTCACCAAAAATTGCAGATATATTTTTTTCATTTTTTGACACAAAAACAGTGACCCCGGTCATGCCGAACTATCTACATTCTGGACATGCCTAAAAAAACATTTTAAAACCATTTTCACAAAAAATTGCAGATTTCTATTTTGTCCCTAAAAACGATGACTCCGATCATGCCGAACTAGCAACATTGTGGACAGGCCTAAAAAAAAACATTTTAGAACCATTTTCACAAAAAAAGCTCAGATTTTTTTTTTCATTTTATGACACAAAAACAGTGACCCAGGTCATGCCGAACTATTGACATTCTGGACAGGCCTAAAAAAAAAAGTAAAACCATTTTCACAAAAAATTGCAGATTTTTTTTTTTCATTGTCGTGACACAAAAACAGTGACCCCGGTCATGCCGAACTAGCAACATTCTGGACAGGCCTAAAAAAAAAACATTTTAAAACCATTTTCACAAAAAATTGTAGATTTCTATTTTTGTCACCAAAAACGATGACTCCGATCATGCCGAAAAAGCGACATTCTGGACAGGCCTAAAAAAAATTTTTGGAACCATTTTCACAAAAAATTGCAGATATTTTTTTTTCATTTTCGTGACACAAAAACAGTGACCCCGGTCATGCCGAACTATCGACATTCTGGACAGGCCTAAAAAAACATTTTTAAAACATTTTCACAAAAAATTGCAGATTTCTATTTTGTCCCTAAAAACGATGACTCTGATCATGCCGAAAAAGCGACATTCTGGACAGGCCTAAAAAATTTTTTTAAAACCATTTTCACCAAAAATTGCTGATTTTTTTTTCATTTTCGTGACACAAAAACAGTGACCCCGGTCATGCCGAACTAGCGACATTCTGGACTGGCCTAAAAAAAAAAAAAACATTTTATAACCAATTTCACAAAAAATTGCAGAAAATTTTTTTTCATTTTCGTGACACAAAAACAGTGACCCCGGTCATGCCGAACTAGCGACATTCTGGACAGGCCTAAAAAAACCCATTTTAGAACCATTTTCAAAAAAAAAGCTCAGATTATTTTTTTTTCATTTTATGACACAAAAACAGTGAACCAGGTCATGCCGAACTAGCGACATTCTGGACAGGCCTAAAAAAAAAACATTTTAAAACCATTTTCACAAAAAATTTTATATTTCTATTTTTGTCACCAAAAACGATGACTCCGATCATGCCGAAAAAGCGACATTCTGGACAGGCCTAAAAAAAAAATAACATTTTATAACCAATTTCACAAAAAATTGCAGATAATTTTTTTTCATTTTCGTGACACAAAAACAGTGACCCCGGTCATGCCGAACTAGCGACATTCTGGACAGGCCTAAAAAAACCCATTTTAGAACCATTTTCAAAAAAAAAACTCCGATTTTTTTTTTTCATTTTTTGACAGAAAAACAGTGACCCCGGTCATGCCAAACTATCGACATTCTGGACAGGCCTAAAAAACATTATAAAACCATTTTCACAAAAAATTGCAGATTTCTATTTTTGTCACCAAAAACGATGACTCCATTCATGCCGAACTAGCGACATTCTGGACAGGCCTAAAAAAAACATTTTAAAACAATTTTCACAAAAAAAGCTCAGATTTTTTTTTTTCATTTTATGACACAAAAACAGTGACCCAGGTCATGCCGAACTATTGACATTCTGGACAGGCCTAAAAAAAAAATGTAAAACCATTTTCACAAAAAATTGCAGATTTTTTTTTTTCATTGTCGTGACACAAAAACAGTGACCCCGGTCATGCCGAACTAGCAACATTCTGGACAGGCCTAAAAAAAAAACATTTTAAAACCATTTTCACAAAAAATTGTAGATTTCTATTTTTGTCACCAAAAACGATGACTCCGATCATGCCGAAAAAGCGACATTCTGGACAGGCCTAAAAAAAACATTTTAAAACAATTTTCACAAAAAATTGCAGATATTTTTTTTTCATTTTATGACACAAAAACAGTGACCCCGGTCATGCCGAACTAGCGACATTCTGGACAGGCCTAAAAAAAACCATTTTAGAACCATTTTCAAAAAAAAGCTCAGATTTTTTTTTTTTCATTTTATGACACAAAAACAGTGACCCAGGTCATGCCGAACTATCGACATTCTGGACAGGCCAAAAAAAAATATGTAAAACCATTTTCACAAAAAATTGCTGATTTTTTTTTTTCATTGTCGTGACACAAAAACAGTGACCCCGGTCATGCCGAACTAGCGACATTCTGGACAGGCCTAAAAAAAACATTTTAAAACCATTTTCACAAAAATTTTAGATTTCTATTTTTGTCACCAAAAACGATGACTCCGATCATGCCGAAAAGCGACATTCTGGACAGGCCTAAAAAAAAAAAACATTTTATAACCAATATCACAAAAAATTGCAGATAATTTTTTTTCATTTTCGTGACACAAAAACAGTGACCCCGGTCATGCCGAACTAGCGACATTCTGGACAGGCCTAAAAAAAACATTTTAAAACCATTTTCACAAAAATTGCAGATTTCTATTTTTTCACCAAAAACGATGACTCCGATCATGCCGAACTAGCGACATTTTGGACAGGCCTAAAAAAACATTTTAGAACCATTTTCACAAAAAATTGCAGATTTTTTTTTTCTTCATTTTCGTGACACAAAAACAGTGACCCCGGTCATGCCGAACTAGCGACATTCTGGACAGGCCTAAAAAACATTTTAAAACCATTTTCACAAAAAATGCAGATTTCTATTTTGTCCCTAAAAACGATGAATCCGATCATGCCGAAAAAGCTACATTCTGGACAGGCCTAAAAAAACATTTTAGAACCATTTTCACAAAAAAGCTCAGATTTTTTGATTCATTTTTTGACACAAAAACAGTGACCCCGGTCATGCCGAACTATCGACATTCTGGACAGGCCTAAAAAACCATTTTAAAACCATTTTCACAAAAAATTGCAGATTTCTATTTTGTCCCTAAAAACGATGACTCCGATCATGCCGAACTAGCGACATTTTGGACAGGCCTAAAAAACTAGCGACATTCTGGACAGGCCTAAAAAACATTTTAAAACCTTTTTCACAAAAATTGCAGATTTCTATTTTTGTCACCAAAAACGATGACTCCGATCATGCCGAACTCGCGACATTTTGGACAGGCCTAAAAAAACATTTTAGAACCATTTTCACAAAAAAGCTCAGATTTTTTGTTTTCATTTTTTACACAAAAACAGTGACCCCGGTCATGCCGAACTATCGACATTCTGGACAGGCCTAAAAAAACATTTTAGAACCATTTTCACAAAAAATTGCAGATATATTTTTTTCATTTTTTGACTCAAAAACAGTGACCCCGGTCATGCCGAACTATCTACATTCTGGACATGCCTAAAAAAACATTTTAAAACCATTTTCACAAAAATTGCAGATTTCTATTTTTGTCACCAAAAACGATGACTCCGATCATGCCGAACTGGCGACATTTTGGACAGGCCTAAAAAAACATTTTAGAACCATTTTCACCAAAAATTGCAGATTTTTTTTCTTCATTTTCGTGACACAAAAACAGTGACCCCGGTCATGCCGAACTAGCGACATTCTGGACAGGCCTAAAAAACATTTTAAAACCATTTTCACCAAAAATGCAGATTTCTATTTTGTCTCTAAAAACGATGAATCCGATCATGCCGAAAAAGCTACATTCTGGACAGGCCTAAAAAAACATTTTAGAACCATTTTCACAAAAAAGCTCAGATTTTTTGATTCATTTTTTGACACAAAAACAGTGACCCCGGTCATGCCGAACTATCGACATTCTGGACAGGCCTAAAAAACCATTTTAAAACCATTTTCACAAAAAATTGCAGATTTCTATTTTGTCCCTAAAAACGATGACTCCGATCATGCCGAACTAGCGACATTTTGGACAGGCCTAAAAAACTAGCGACATTCTGGACAGGCCTAAAAAAACATTTTAAAACCTTTTTCACAAAAAATTGCAGATTTCTATTTTGTCCCTAAAAACGATGACTCCGATCATGCCGAACTAGCGACATTTTGGACAGGCCTAAAAAACATTTTAAAACCTTTTTCACAAAATAAGCTCAGATTTTTTTTTCATTTTTTGACACAAAAACAGTGACCCCGGTCATGCCGAACTATCGACATTCTGGACAGGCCTAAAAAACATTTTAAAACCATTTTAACAAAAAATTGCACATTTCTATTTTTGTCCCTAAAAACGATGACTCTGATTATGCCAAACTATCGACATTCTGGACAGGCCTAAAAACATTTTAAAACCATTTTCACAAAAAATTGCAGATATTTTTTTTCATTTTCGTGACACAAAAACAGTGACCCCGGTCATCCCGAACTAGCGACGTTCTGGACAGGCCTAAAAAACATTTTAAACCATTTTCACAAAAATTGCAGATTTCTATTTTGTCCCTAAAAACGATGACTCCGATCATGCCGAAAAAGCTACATTCTGGACAGGCCTAAAAAAAATTTAAAACCATTTTCAAAAAAATTGCAGATTTTTTTTTTCATTTTCGTGACACAAAAACAGTGACCCCGGTCATGCCGAACTATCGACATTCTGGACAGGCCTAAAAAACATTTTAAAACCATTTTCACAAAAATTGCAGATTTCTATTTTTGTCACCAAAAACGATGACTCCGATCATGCCGAACTAGCGACATTTTTGACAGGCCTAAAAAACATTTTAGAACCATTTTCACAAAAAAGCTCAGATTTTTTGTTTTCATTCTTTTACACAAAAACAGTGACACCGGTCATGCCGAACTATCGACATTCTGGACAGGCCTAAAAAAACATTTTAGAACCATTTTCACAAAATAAGCTCAGATTTTTTTTTCATTTTTTGACACAAAAACAGTGACCCCGGTCATGCCGAACTATCGACATTCTGGACAGGCCTAAAAAAACATTTTAAAACCATTTTCACAAAAAATTGCAGATATTTTTTTTCATTTTTGACACAAAAACAGTGACCCCGGTCATGCCGAACTATCTACATTCTGGACATGCCTAAAAAAACATTTTAAAACCATTTTAACAAAAAATTGCACATTTCTATTTTTGTCCCTAAAAACGATGACTCTGATTATGCCAAACTATCGACATTCTGGACAGGCCTAAAAAAACATTTTAAAACCATTTTCACAAAAAAATTGCAGATATTTTTTTTTCATTTTCGTGACACAAAAACAGTGACCCCGGTCATCCCGAACTAGCGACGTTCTGGACAGGCCTAAAAAAACATTTTAAACCATTTTCACAAAAAATTGCAGATTTCTATTTTGTCCCTAAAAACGATGACTCCGATCATGCCGAAAAAGCTACATTCTGGACAGGCCTAAAAAATTTTTTTAAAACCATTTTCAAAAAAAATTGCAGATTTTTTTTTTTCATTTTCGTGACACAAAAACAGTGACCCCGGTCATGCCGAACTATCGACATTCTGGACAGGCCTAAAAAAACATTTTAAAACCATTTTCACAAAAAATTGCAGATTTCTATTTTTGTCACCAAAAACGATGACTCCGATCATGCCGAACTAGCGACATTTTTGACAGGCCTAAAAAAACATTTTAGAACCATTTTCACAAAAAAAGCTCAGATTTTTTGTTTTCATTTTTTACACAAAAACAGTGACACCGGTCATGCCGAACTATCGACATTCTGGACAGGCCTAAAAAAAACATTTTAGAACCATTTTCACAAAAAATTGCAGATATATTTTTTTCATTTTTTGACACAAAAACAGTGACCCCGGTCATGCCGAACTATCTACATTCTCGACATGCCTAAAAAAACATTTTAAAACCATTTTCACCAAAAATTGCAGATTTCTATTTTTGTCACCAAAAACGATGACTCAGATCATGCCGAACTAGCGACATTTTGGACAGGCCTAAAAAAAACATTTTAGAACCATTTTCACAAAATAAGCTCAGATTTTTTTTTTCATTTTTTGACACAAAAACAGTGACCCCGGTCATGCTGAACTATCGACATTCTGGACAGGCCTAAAAAAAACATTTTAAAACCATTTTCACAAAAAATTGCTGATATTTTTTTTTCATTTTTTGACACAAAAACAGTGACCCCGGTCATGCCGAACTATCTACATTCTGGACATGCCTAAAAAAACATTTTAAAAACATTTTAACAAAAAATTGCAGATTTCTATTTTTGTCCCTAAAAACGATGACTCTGATTATGCCAAACTATCGACATTCTGGACAGGCCTAAAAAAACATTTTAAAACCATTTTCACAAAAAAAAGCTCAGATTTTTTTTTTCATTTTTTTGACACAAAAACAGTGACCCCGGTCATGCCGAACTATCGACATTCTGGACAGGCCTAAAAAAACATTTTAAAACCATTTTCACAAAAAAAGCTCAACATTTTTTTTTCATTTTTTGACACAAAAACAGTGACCCCGGTCATGCCGAACTATCGACATTCTGGACAGGCCTAAAAAAAACATTTTAGAACCATTTTCACCAAAAATTGCAGATATATTTTTTTCATTTTTTGACACAAAAACAGTGACCCCGGTCATGCCGAACTATCTACATTCTGGACATGCCTAAAAAAACATTTTAAAACCATTTTCACAAAAAAAGCTCAACATTTTTTTTTTCATTTTTTGACACAAAAACAGTGACCCCGGTCATGCCGAACTATCGACATTCTGGACAGGCCTAAAAAAACTAGCGACATTCTGGACAGGCCTAAAAAAACATTTTAAAACCTTTTTCACAAAAAATTGCAGATTTCTATTTTGTCCCTAAAAACGATGACTCCGATCATGCCGAACTAGCGACATTTTGGACAGGCCTAAAAAAACATTTTAAAACCTTTTTCACAAAATAAGCTCAGATTTTTTTTTTCATTTTTGACACAAAAACAGTGACCCCGGTCATGCCGAACTATCGACATTCTGGACAGGCCTAAAAAAAACATTTTAAAACCATTTTCACAAAAAATTGCAGATATTTTTTTTTCATTTTCGTGACACAAAAACAGTGACCCCGGTCATCCCGAACTAGCGACGTTCTGGACAGGCCTAAAAAAACATTTTATAACCATTTTCACAAAAAAAAGCTCAGATTTTTTTTTTTTTTTTTTTGACACAAAAACAGTGACCCCGATCATGCCGAACTAGCGACATTTTGGACAGGCCTAAAAAAATCATTTTAGAACCGTTTTCACAAAAAAATGCAGATTTTTTTTTTCTTCATTTTCGTGACACAAAAACAGTGACCCCGGTCATGCCGAACTAGCGACATTCTGGACAGGCCTAAAAAAAACAGTTTAAACCATTTTCACAAAAAATTGCAGATTTCTATTTTGTCCCTAAAAACGATGACTCCGATCATGCCGAAAAAGCTACATTCTGGACAGGCCTAAAAAATTTTTTAAAACCATTTTCAAAAAAATTGCAGATTTTTTTTTCATTTTCGTGACACAAAAACAGTGACCCCGGTCATGCCGAACTATCGACATTCTGGACAGGCCTAAAAAAACATTTTAAAACCATTTTCACAAAAATTGCAGATTTCTATTTTTGTCACCAAAAACGATGACTCCGATCATGCCGAACTAGCGACATTTTGGACAGGCCTAAAAAAACATTTTAGAACCATTTTCACAAAAAAGCTCAGATGTTTTGTTTTCATTTTTTACACAAAAACAGTGACACCGGTCATGCCGAACTATCGACATTCTGGACAGGCCTAAAAAAACATTTTAAAAACATTTTAACAAAAAATTGCAGATTTCTATTTTTGTCCCTAAAAACGATGACTCTGATTATGCCAAACTATCGACATTCTGGACAGGCCTAAAAAAACATTTTAAAACCATTTTCACAAAAAAAAGCTCAGATTTTTTTTTCATTTTTTGACACAAAAACAGTGAACCCCGGTCATGCCGAACTATCGACATTCTGGACAGGCCTAAAAAACACATTTTAAAACCATTTTCACAAAAAATTGCAGATATTTTTTTTTTCATTTTTTGACACAAAAACAGTGACCCCGGTCATGCCGAACTAGCGACATTCTGGACAGGCCTAAAAAACATTTTAAAACCATTTTCACAAAAAAATGCAGATTTCTATTTTGTCCCTAAAAACGATGACTCCGATCATGCCGAAAAAGCGACATTCTGGACAGGCCTAAAAAAAAAAAACATTTTATAACCAATATCACAAAAAATTGCAGATAATTTTTTTTCATTTTCGTGACACAAAAACAGTGACCCCGGTCATGCCGAACTAGCGACATTCTGGACAGGCCTAAAAAAAACATTTTAAAACCATTTTCACAAAAAATTGCAGATTTCTATTTTTTCACCAAAAACGATGACTCCGATCATGCCGAACTAGCGACATTTTGGACAGGCCTAAAAAAAACATTTTAGAACCATTTTCACAAAAAATTGCAGATTTTTTTTTTCTTCATTTTCGTGACACAAAAACAGTGACCCCGGTCATGCCGAACTAGCGACATTCTGGACAGGCCTAAAAAACATTTTAAAACCATTTTCACAAAAAATGCAGATTTCTATTTTGTCCCTAAAAACGATGAATCCGATCATGCCGAAAAAGCTACATTCTGGACAGGCCTAAAAAAACATTTTAGAACCATTTTCACAAAAAAGCTCAGATTTTTTGATTCATTTTTTGACACAAAAACAGTGACCCCGGTCATGCCGAACTATCGACATTCTGGACAGGCCTAAAAAACCATTTTAAAACCATTTTCACAAAAAATTGCAGATTTCTATTTTGTCCCTAAAAACGATGACTCCGATCATGCCGAACTAGCGACATTTTGGACAGGCCTAAAAAACTAGCGACATTCTGGACAGGCCTAAAAAACATTTTAAAACCTTTTTCACAAAAATTGCAGATTTCTATTTTTGTCACCAAAAACGATGACTCCGATCATGCCGAACTCGCGACATTTTGGACAGGCCTAAAAAAAACATTTTAGAACCATTTTCACAAAAAAAGCTCAGATTTTTTGTTTTCATTTTTTTACACAAAAACAGTGACCCCGGTCATGCCGAACTATCGACATTCTGGACAGGCCTAAAAAAAACATTTTAGAACCATTTTCACAAAAAATTGCAGATATATTTTTTTCATTTTTTGACTCAAAAACAGTGACCCCGGTCATGCCGAACTATCTACATTCTGGACATGCCTAAAAAAAACATTTTAAAACCATTTTCACAAAAAATTGCAGATTTCTATTTTTGTCACCAAAAACGATGACTCCGATCATGCCGAACTGGCGACATTTTGGACAGGCCTAAAAAAAACATTTTAGAACCATTTTCACCAAAAATTGCAGATTTTTTTTTTCTTCATTTTCGTGACACAAAAACAGTGACCCCGGTCATGCCGAACTAGCGACATTCTGGACAGGCCTAAAAAACATTTTAAAACCATTTTCACCAAAAAATGCAGATTTCTATTTTGTCTCTAAAAACGATGAATCCGATCATGCCGAAAAAGCTACATTCTGGACAGGCCTAAAAAAAACATTTTAGAACCATTTTCACAAAAAAGCTCAGATTTTTTGATTCATTTTTTGACACAAAAACAGTGACCCCGGTCATGCCGAACTATCGACATTCTGGACAGGCCTAAAAAACCATTTTAAAACCATTTTCACAAAAAATTGCAGATTTCTATTTTGTCCCTAAAAACGATGACTCCGATCATGCCGAACTAGCGACATTTTGGACAGGCCTAAAAAAACTAGCGACATTCTGGACAGGCCTAAAAAAACATTTTAAAACCTTTTTCACAAAAAATTGCAGATTTCTATTTTGTCCCTAAAAACGATGACTCCGATCATGCCGAACTAGCGACATTTTGGACAGGCCTAAAAAAACATTTTAAAACCTTTTTCACAAAATAAGCTCAGATTTTTTTTTTCATTTTTTGACACAAAAACAGTGACCCCGGTCATGCCGAACTATCGAAATTCTGGACAGGCCTAAAAAAACATTTTAAAACCATTTTAACAAAAAATTGCACATTTCTATTTTTGTCCCTAAAAACGATGACTCTGATTATGCCAAACTATCGACATTCTGGACAGGCCTAAAAAAACATTTTAAAACCATTTTCACAAAAAAATTGCAGATATTTTTTTTTCATTTTCGTGACACAAAAACAGTGACCCCGGTCATCCCGAACTAGCGACGTTCTGGACAGGCCTAAAAAAACATTTTAAACCATTTTCACAAAAAATTGCAGATTTCTATTTTGTCCCTAAAAACGATGACTCCGATCATGCCGAAAAAGCTACATTCTGGACAGGCCTAAAAAAAAAATTTAAAACCATTTTCAAAAAAAATTGCAGATTTTTTTTTTTCATTTTCGTGACACAAAAACAGTGACCCCGGTCATGCCGAACTATCGACATTCTGGACAGGCCTAAAAAAACATTTTAAAACCATTTTCACAAAAAATTGCAGATTTCTATTTTTGTCACCAAAAACGATGACTCCGATCATGCCGAACTAGCGACATTTTTGACAGGCCTAAAAAAACATTTTAGAACCATTTTCACAAAAAAAGCTCAGATTTTTTGTTTTCATTCTTTTACACAAAAACAGTGACACCGGTCATGCCGAACTATCGACATTCTGGACAGGCCTAAAAAAAACATTTTAGAACCATTTTCACAAAATAAGCTCAGATTTTTTTTTTCATTTTTTGACACAAAAACAGTGACCCCGGTCATGCCGAACTATCGACATTCTGGACAGGCCTAAAAAAAACATTTTAAAACCATTTTCACAAAAAATTGCAGATATTTTTTTTTCATTTTTTGACACAAAAACAGTGACCCCGGTCATGCCGAACTATCTACATTCTGGACATGCCTAAAAAAACATTTTAAAACCATTTTAACAAAAAATTGCACATTTCTATTTTTGTCCCTAAAAACGATGACTCTGATTATGCCAAACTATCGACATTCTGGACAGGCCTAAAAAACATTTTAAAACCATTTTCACAAAAAATTGCAGATATTTTTTTTCATTTTCGTGACACAAAAACAGTGACCCCGGTCATCCCGAACTAGCGACGTTCTGGACAGGCCTAAAAAAACATTTTAAACCATTTTCACAAAAAATTGCAGATTTCTATTTTGTCCCTAAAAACGATGACTCCGATCATGCCGAAAAAGCTACATTCTGGACAGGCCTAAAAAAATTTTTTAAAACCATTTTCAAAAAAAATTGCAGATTTTTTTTTCATTTTCGTGACACAAAAACAGTGACCCCGGTCATGCCGAACTATCGACATTCTGGACAGGCCTAAAAAAACATTTTAAAACCATTTTCACAAAAAATTGCAGATTTCTATTTTTGTCACCAAAAACGATGACTCCGATCATGCCGAACTAGCGACATTTTTGACAGGCCTAAAAAAACATTTTAGAACCATTTTCACAAAAAAGCTCAGATTTTTTGTTTTCATTTTTTACACAAAAACAGTGACACCGGTCATGCCGAACTATCGACATTCTGGACAGGCCTAAAAAAAACATTTTAGAACCATTTTCACAAAAAATTGCAGATATATTTTTTTCATTTTTTGACACAAAAACAGTGACCCCGGTCATGCCGAACTATCTACATTCTCGACATGCCTAAAAAAACATTTTAAAACCATTTTCACCAAAAATTGCAGATTTCTATTTTTGTCACCAAAAACGATGACTCAGATCATGCCGAACTAGCGACATTTTGGACAGGCCTAAAAAAAACATTTTAGAACCATTTTCACAAAATAAGCTCAGATTTTTTTTCATTTTTTGACACAAAAACAGTGACCCCGGTCATGCTGAACTATCGACATTCTGGACAGGCCTAAAAAAACATTTTAAAACCATTTTCACAAAAAATTGCTGATATTTTTTTTCATTTTTTGACACAAAAACAGTGACCCCGGTCATGCCGAACTATCTACATTCTGGACATGCCTAAAAAACATTTAAAAAACATTTTAACAAAAATTGCAGATTTCTATTTTTGTCCCTAAAAACGATGACTCTGATTATGCCAAACTATCGACATTCTGGACAGGCCTAAAAAACATTTTAAAACCATTTTCACAAAAAAAGCTCAGATTTCTTTTTTCATTTTTTGACACAAAAACAGTGACCCCGGTCATGCCGAACTATCGACATTCTGGACAGGCCTAAAAAACATTTTAAAACCATTTTCACAAAAAAAAGCTCAACATTTTTTTTTCATTTTTTGACACAAAAACAGTGACCCCGGTCATGCCGAACTATCGACATTCTGGACAGGCCTAAAAAAACATTTTAGAACCATTTTCACCAAAAATTGCAGATATATTTTTTTCATTTTTTGACACAAAAACAGTGACCCCGGTCATGCCGAACTATCTACATTCTGGACATGCCTAAAAAAACATTTTAAAACCATTTTCACAAAAAAAGCTCAACATTTTTTTTTTCATTTTTTGACACAAAAACAGTGACCCCGGTCATGCCGAACTATCGACATTCTGGACAGGCCTAAAAAACTAGCGACATTCTGGACAGGCCTAAAAAAACATTTTAAAACCTTTTTCACAAAAAATTGCAGATTTCTATTTTGTCCCTAAAAACGATGACTCCGATCATGCCGAACTAGCGACATTTTGGACAGGCCTAAAAAAACATTTTAAAACCTTTTTCACAAAATAAGCTCAGATTTTTTTTTTCATTTTTTGACACAAAAACAGTGACCCCGGTCATGCCGAACTATCGACATTCTGGACAGGCCTAAAAAAAACATTTTAAAACCATTTTCACAAAAAATTGCAGATATTTTTTTTTCATTTTCGTGACACAAAAACAGTGACCCCGGTCATCCAGAACTAGCGACGTTCTGGACAGGCCTAAAAAAACATTTTATAACCATTTTCACAAAAAAAAGCTCAGATTTTTTTTTTTTTTGACACAAAAACAGTGACCCCGATCATGCCGAACTAGCGACATTTTGGACAGGCCTAAAAAAATCATTTTAGAACCGTTTTCACAAAAAAATGCAGATTTTTTTTTTCTTCATTTTCGTGACACAAAAACAGTGACCCCGGTCATGCCGAACTAGCGACATTCTGGACAGGCCTAAAAAAAACAGTTTAAACCATTTTCACAAAAAATTGCAGATTTCTATTTTGTCCCTAAAAACGATGACTCCGATCATGCCGAAAAAGCTACATTCTGGACAGGCCTAAAAAAATTTTTAAAACCATTTTCAAAAAAAATTGCAGATTTTTTTTTTCATTTTCGTGACACAAAAACAGTGACCCCGGTCATGCCGAACTATCGACATTCTGGACAGGCCTAAAAAAACATTTTAAAACCATTTTCACAAAAAATTGCAGATTTCTATTTTTGTCACCAAAAACGATGACTCCGATCATGCCGAACTAGCGACATTTTGGACAGGCCTAAAAAAACATTTTAGAACCATTTTCACAAAAAAAGCTCAGATTTTTTGTTTTCATTTTTTTACACAAAAACAGTGACACCGGTCATGCCGAACTATCGACATTCTGGACAGGCCTAAAAAAACATTTTAAAAACATTTTAACAAAAAATTGCAGATTTCTATTTTTGTCCCTAAAAACGATGACTCTGATTATGCCAAACTATCGACATTCTGGACAGGCCTAAAAAAACATTTTAAAACCATTTTCACAAAAAAAAGCTCAGATTTTTTTTTTCATTTTTTGACACAAAAACAGTGACCCCGGTCATGCCGAACTATCGACATTCTGGACAGGCCTAAAAAACACATTTTAAAACCATTTTCACAAAAAATTGCAGATATTTTTTTTTTCATTTTTTGACACAAAAACAGTGACCCCGGTCATGCCGAACTAGCGACATTCTGGACAGGCCTAAAAAACATTTTAGAACCATTTTCACAAAAAATTGCAGATTTCTATTTTTGTCACCAAAAACGATGACTCCGATCATGCCGAACTAGCGACATTTTGGACAGGCCTAAAAAAACATTTTAGAACCATTTTCACAAAAAAGCTCAGATTTTTTGTTTTCATTTTTTACACAAAAACAGTGACCCCGGTCATGCCGAACTATCGACATTCTGGACAGGCCTAAAAAAACATTTTAGAACCATTTTCACAAAAAATTGCAGATATATTTTTTTCATTTTTTGACACAAAAACAGTGACCCCGGTCATGCCGAACTATCTACATTCTGGACAGGCCTAAAAAACATTTTAAAACCATTTTCACAAAAAATTGCAGATTTCTATTTTTGTCACCAAAAACGATGACTCCGATCATGCCGAACTAGCGACATTTTGGACAGGCCTAAAAAAACATTTTAGAACCATTTTCACAAAAAAGCTCAGATTTTTTTTTCATTTTTTGACACAAAAACAGTGACCCCGGTCATGCCGAACTAGCGACATTCTGGACAGGCCTAAAAAAAACATTTTAGAACCATTTTCACAAAAAATTGCAGATTTCTATTTTTGTCACCAAAAACGATGACCCCGATCATGCCGAACTATCGACATTCTGGACAGGCCTAAAAAAAACATTTTAAAACCATTTTCACAAAAAATTGCAGATATTTTTTTTTCATTTTTTGACACAAAAACAGTGACCCCGGTCATGCCGAACTATCTACATTCTGGACATGCCTAAAAAAACATTTTAAAACCATTTTCACAAAAAAAGCTCAACATTTTTTTTTCATTTTTTGACACAAAAACAGTGACCCCGGTCATGCCGAACTATCGACATTCTGGACAGGCCTAAAAAAACATTTTAGAACCATTTTCACCAAAAATTGCAGATATATTTTTTTCATTTTTTGACACAAAAACAGTGACCCCGGTCATGCCGAACTATCTACATTCTGGACATGCCTAAAAAAACATTTTAAAACCATTTTCACAAAAAAAGCTCAACATTTTTTTTTTCATTTTTTGACACAAAAACAGTGACCCCGGTCATGCCGAACTATCGACATTCTGGACAGGCCTAAAAAAAACATTTTAGAACCATTTTCACCAAAAATTGCAGATATATTTTTTTCATTTTTTGACACAAAAACAGTGACCCCGGTCATGCCGAACTATCTACATTCTGGACATGCCTAAAAAAACATTTTAAAACCATTTTCACAAAAAAAGCTCAACATTTTTTTTTTCATTTTTTGACACAAAAACAGTGACCCCGGTCATGCCGAACTATCGACATTCTGGACAGGCCTAAAAAAAACATTTTAAAACCATTTTCACCAAAAATTGCAGATATTTTTTTTTCATTTTTTGACACAAAAACAGTGACCCCGGTCATGCCGAACTATCTACATTCTGGACAAGCCTTAAAAAAACATTTTAAAACCATTTTAACAAAAAATTTCAGATTTCTATTTTTGTCCCTAAAAACGATGACTCTGATTATGCCAAACTATCGACATTCTGGACAGGCCTAAAAAAACATTTTAAAACCATTTTCACCAAAAAATTGCTGATTTTTTTTTTCTTCATTTTCGTGACACAAAAACAGTGACCCCGGTCATGCTGAACTAGCGACATTCTGGACAGGCCTAAAAAAAACATTTTAAAACCATTTTCACAAAAAATTGCAGATTTCTATTTTTGTCACCAAAAACGATGACTCCGATCATGCCGAACTAGCGAAATTTTGGACAGGCCGAAAAAAAACATTTTAGAACCATTTTCACCAAAAAAGCTCAGATTTTTTGTTTTCATTTTTTTACACAAAAACAGTGACCCCGGTCATGCCGAACTATCGACATTCTGGACAGGCCTAAAAAAAACATTTTAGAACCATTTTCACCAAAAATTGCAGATATATTTTTTTCATTTTTTGACACAAAAACAGTGACCCCGGTCATGCCGAACTATCTACATTCTGGACATGCCTAAAAAAACATTTTAAAACCATTTTCACAAAAAAAGCTCAACATTTTTTTTTTCATTTTTTGACACAAAAACAGTGACCCCGGTCATGCCGAACTATCGACATTCTGGACAGGCCTAAAAAAACCATTTTAGAACCATTTTCACAAAAAATTGCAGATATTTTTTTTTCATTTTTTGACACAAAAACAGTGACCCCGGTCATGCCGAACTATCGACATTCTGGACAGGCCTAAAAAAAAACATTTTAAAACCATTTTCACAAAAAATTGCAGATATTTTTTTTTCATTTTTTGACACAAAAACAGTGACCCCGGTCATGCCGAACTATCTACATTCTGGACAAGCCTTAAAAAAACATTTTAAAACCATTTTCACAAAAAATTGCAGATTTCTATTTTTGTCACCAAAAACGATGACTCCGATCATGCCGAACTAGCGACATTTTGGACAGGCCTAAAAAAAACATTTTAGAACCATTTTCACAAAAAAGCTCAGATTTTTTGTTTTCATTTTTTGACACAAAAACAGTGACCCCGGTCATGCCGAACTATCTACATTCTGGACATGCCTAAAAAAACATTTTAAAACCATTTTCACAAAAAATTGCAGATTTCTATTTTTGTCACCAAAAACGATGACTCCGATCATGCCGAACTAGCGAAATTTTGGACAGGCCTAAAAAAAACATTTTAGAACCATTTTCACAAAAAAAGCTCAGATTTTTTTTCTTCATTTTTTGACACAAAAACAGTGACCCCGGTCATGCCGAACTATCGACATTCTGGACAGGCCTAAAAAAAACATTTTAAAACCATTTTCACAAAAAATTGCAGATATTTTTTTTTTCATTTTTTGACACAAAAACAGTGACTCCTGTCATGCCGAACTAGCGACATTCTGGACAGGCCTAAAAAACATTTTAGAACCATTTTCACAAAAAATTGCAGATTTCTATTTTTGTCACCAAAAACGATGACTCCGATCATGCCGAACTAGCGACATTTTGGACAGGCCTAAAAAAACATTTTAGAACCATTTTCACAAAAAAAGCTCATATTTTTTTTTTCATTTTTTGACACAAAAACAGTGACCCCGGTCATGCCGAACTATCGACGTTCTGGACAGGCCTAAAAAAAACATTTTAAAACCATTTTCACAAAAAATTGCAGATATTTTTTTTTTCATTTTTTGACACAAAAACAGTGACCCCGGTCATGCCGAACTAGCGACATTCTGGACAGGCCTAAAAAACATTTTAGAACCATTTTCACAAAAAATTGCAGATTTCTATTTTTGTCACCAAAAACGATGACTCCGATCATGCCGAACTAGCGACATTTTGGACAGGCCTAAAAAAAACATTTTAGAACCATTTTCACAAAAAAAGCTCAGATTTTTTGTTTTCATTTTTTTACAAAAAAACAGGGACCCCGGTCATGCCGAACTATCGACATTCTGGACAGGCCTAAAAAAACATTTTAGAACCATTTTCACAAAAAATTGCAGATATTTTTTTTTCATTTTTTGACACAAAAACAGTGACCCCGGTCATGCCGAACTATCTACATTCTGGACATGCCTAAAAAAACATTTTAAAACCATTTTCACAAAAAAAGCTCAACATTTTTTTTTTCATTTTTTGACACAAAAACAGTGAACCCGGTCATGCCGAACTATCGACATTCTGGACAGGCCAAAAAAAACACATTTTAAAACCATTTTCACAAAAAATTGCAGATATTTTTTTTTCATTTTTTGACACAAAAACAGTGTCCCCGGTCATGCCGAACTATCTACATTCTGGACAAGCCTTAAAAAAAACATTTTAAAACAATTTTCACAAAAAATTGCAGATTTCTATTTTTGTCACCAAAAACGATGACTCCGATCATGCCGAACTAGCGACATTTTGGACAGGCCTAAAAAAAACATTTTAGAACCATTTTCACAAAAAAAGCTCAGATTTTTTTTTTCATTTTTTACACAAAAACAGTGACCCCGGTCATGCCGAACTATCGACATTCTGGACAGGCCTAAAAAAAACATTTTAGAACCATTTTCACAAAAAATTGCAGATATATTTTTTTCATTTTTTGACACAAAAACAGTGACCCCGGTCATGCCGAACTATCTACATTCTGGACATGCCTAAAAAAACATTTTAAAACCATTTTCACAAAAAATTGCAGATTTCTATTTTTGTCACCAAAAACGATGACTCCGATCATGCCGAACTAGCGAAATTTTGGACAGGCCTAAAAAAAACATTTTAGAACCATTTTCACAAAAAAAGCTCAGATTTTTTTTTTTCATTTTTTGACACAAAAACAGTGACCCCGGTCATGCCGAACTATCTACATTCTGGACAAGCCTTAAAAAAACATTTTAAAACCATTTTCACAAAAAATTGCAGATTTCTATTTTTGTCACCAAAAACGATGACTCCGATCATGCCGAACTAGCGACATTTTGGACAGGCCTAAAAAAAACATTTTAGAACCATTTTCACAAAAAAAGCTCAGATTTTTTGTTTTCATTTTTTGACACAAAAACAGTGACCCCGGTCATGCCGAACTAGCGACATTCTGGACAGGCCTAAAAAACATTTTAGAACCATTTTCACAAAAAATTGCAGATTTCTATTTTTGTCACCAAAAACGATGACTCCGATCATGCCGAACTAGCGACATTTTGGACAGGCCTAAAAAAAACATTTTAGAACCATTTTCACAAAAAAAGCTCAGATTTTTTGTTTTCATTTTTTTACAAAAAAACAGGGACCCCGGTCATGCCGAACTATCGACATTCTGGACAGGCCTAAAAAAACCATTTTAGAACCATTTTCACAAAAAATTGCAGATATTTTTTTTTCATTTTTTGACACAAAAAAAGTGACCCCGGTCATGCCGAACTATCTACATTCTGGACATGCCTAAAAAAACATTTTAAAACCATTTTCACAAAAAAAGCTCAACATTTTTTTTTCATTTTTGACACAAAAACAGTGAACCCGGTCATGCCGAACTATCGACATTCTGGACAGGCCAAAAAAACAACATTTTAAAACCATTTTCACAAAAAATTGCAGATATTTTTTTTTCATTTTTTGACACAAAAACAGTGTCCCCGGTCATGCCGAACTATCGACATTCTGGACAGGCCAAAAAAAACATTTTAAAACCATTTTCACAAAAAATTGCAGATATTTTTTTTTCATTTTTTGACACAAAAACGATGACTCCGATCATGCCGAACTAGCGACATTTTGGACAGGCCTAAAAAAAACATTTTAGAACCATTTTCACAAAAAAAGCTCAGATTTTTTGTTTTCATTTTTTTACACAAAAACAGTGACCCCGGTCATGCCGAACTATCGACATTCTGGACAGGCCTAAAAAAACATTTTAGAACCATTTTCACAAAAAATTGCAGATATATTTTTTTCATTTTTTGACACAAAAACAGTGACCCCGGTCATGCCGAACTATCTACATTCTGGACATGCCTAAAAAAACATTTTAAAACCATTTTCACAAAAAATTGCAGATTTCTTTTTTTGTCACCAAAAACGATGACTCCGATCATGCCGAACTAGCGACATTTTGGACAGGCCTAAAAAAAACATTTTAGAACCATTTTCACAAAAAATTGCTGATTTTTTTTCTTCATTTTCGTGACACAAAAACAGTGACCCCGGTCATGCCGAACTATCGACATTCTGGACAGGCCTAAAAAAACATTTTAGAACCATTTTCACAAAAAATTGCAGATATTTTTTTTCATTTTTTGACACAAAAACAGTGACCCCGGTCATGCCGAACTATCTACATTCTGGACATGCCTAAAAAAACATTTTAAAACCATTTTCACAAAAATTGCAGATTTCTATTTTTGTCACCAAAAACGATGACTCCGATCATGCCGAACTAGCGAAATTTTGGACAGGCCTAAAAAAACATTTTAGAACCATTTTCACAAAAAAAGCTCAGATTTTTTTTTCATTTTTTGACACAAAAACAGTGACCCCGGTCATGCCGAACTATCGACGTTCTGGACAGGCCTAAAAAAAACATTTTAAAACCATTTTCACAAAAAATTGCAGATATTTTTTTTCATTTTTGACACAAAAACAGTGACCCCGGTCATGCCGAACTAGCGACATTCTGGACAGGCCTAAAAAACATTTTAGAACCATTTTCACAAAAAATTGCAGATTTCTATTTTTGTCACCAAAAACGATGACTCCGATCATGCCGAACTAGCGACATTTTGGACAGGCCTAAAAAAACATTTTAGAACCATTTTCACAAAAAAGCTCAGATTTTTTGTTTTCATTTTTTACAAAAAACAGGGACCCCGGTCATGCCGAACTATCGACATTCTGGACAGGCCTAAAAAAACATTTTAGAACCATTTTCACAAAAATTGCAGATATTTTTTTTCATTTTTTGACACAAAAACAGTGACCCCGGTCATGCCGAACTATCTACATTCTGGACATGCCTAAAAAAACATTTTAAAACCATTTTCACAAAAAAGCTCAAGATTTTTTTTTCATTTTTTGACACAAAAACAGTGAACCCGGTCATGCCGAACTATCGACATTCTGGACAGGCCAAAAAAAACACATTTTAAAACCATTTTCACAAAAAATTGCAGATATTTTTTTTTCATTTTTTGACACAAAAACAGTGTCCCCGGTCATGCCGAACTATCTACATTCTGGACAAGCCTTAAAAAAAACATTTTAAAACAATTTTCACAAAAAATTGCAGATTTCTATTTTTGTCACCAAAAACGATGACTCCGATCATGCCGAACTAGCGACATTTTGGACAGGCCTAAAAAAAACATTTTAGAACCATTTTCACAAAAAAAGCTCAGATTTTTTGTTTTCATTTTTTTACACAAAAACAGTGACCCCGGTCATGCCGAACTATCGACATTCTGGACAGGCCTAAAAAAAACATTTTAGAACCATTTTCACAAAAAATTGCAGATATATTTTTTTCATTTTTTGACACAAAAACAGTGACCCCGGTCATGCCGAACTATCTACATTCTGGACATGCCTAAAAAAACATTTTAAAACCATTTTCACAAAAAATTGCAGATTTCTATTTTTGTCACCAAAAACGATGACTCCGATCATGCCGAACTAGCGAAATTTTGGACAGGCCTAAAAAAAACATTTTAGAACCATTTTCACAAAAAAAGCTCAGATTTTTTTTTTTCATTTTTTGACACAAAAACAGTGACCCCGGTCATGCCGAACTATCTACATTCTGGACAAGCCTTAAAAAACATTTTAAAACCATTTTCACAAAAATTGCAGATTTCTATTTTTGTCACCAAAAACGATGACTCCGATCATGCCGAACTAGCGACATTTTGGACAGGCCTAAAAAAACATTTTAGAACCATTTTCACAAAAAAAGCTCAGATTTTTTTTTTTCATTTTTTGACACAAAAACAGTGAACCCGGTCATGCCGAACTATCGACATTCTGGACAGGCCAAAAAAACAACATTTTAAAACCATTTTCACAAAAAATTGCAGATATTTTTTTTCATTTTTGACACAAAAACAGTGTCCCCGGTCATGCCGAACTATCGACATTCTGGACAGGCCAAAAAAAACATTTTAAAACCATTTTCACAAAAAATTGCAGATATTTTTTTTTCATTTTTTGACACAAAAACGATGACTCCGATCATGCCGAACTAGCGACATTTTGGACAGGCCTAAAAAAAACATTTTAGAACCATTTTCACAAAAAAAGCTCAGATTTTTTGTTTTCATTTTTTTACACAAAAACAGTGACCCCGGTCATGCCGAACTATCGACATTCTGGACAGGCCTAAAAAAAACATTTTAGAACCATTTTCACAAAAAATTGCAGATATATTTTTTTCATTTTTTGACACAAAAACAGTGACCCCGGTCATGCCGAACTATCTACATTCTGGACATGCCTAAAAAACATTTTAAAACCATTTTCACAAAAATTGCAGATTTCTTTTTTTGTCACCAAAAACGATGACTCCGATCATGCCGAACTAGCGACATTTTGGACAGGCCTAAAAAAACATTTTAGAACCATTTTCACAAAAAATTGCAGATTTTTTTTCTTCATTTTCGTGACACAAAAACAGTGACCCCGGTCATGCCGAACTATCGACATTCTGGACAGGCCTAAAAAAACATTTTAGAACCATTTTCACAAAAAATTGCAGATATTTTTTTTCATTTTTGACACAAAAACAGTGACCCCGGTCATGCCGAACTATCTACATTCTGGACATGCCTAAAAAACATTTTAAAACCATTTTCACAAAAAATTGCAGATTTCTATTTTTGTCACCAAAAACGATGACTCCGATCATGCCGAACTAGCGAAATTTTGGACAGGCCTAAAAAAAACATTTTAGAACCATTTTCACAAAAAAAGCTCAGATTTTTTTTTTCATTTTTTGACACAAAAACAGTGACCCCGGTCATGCCGAACTATCGACATTCTGGACAGGCCTAAAAAAACATTTTAAAACCATTTTCACAAAAAATTGCAGATTTCTATTTTTGTCACCAAAAACGATGACTCCGATCATGCCGAACTAGCGACATTTTGGACAGGCCTAAAAAAAACATTTTAGAACCATTTTCACAAAAAATTGCAGATATTTTTTTTTCATTTTTTGACACAAAAACAGTGACCCCGGTCATGCCGAACTATCTACATTCTGGACATGCCTAAAAAAACATTTTAAAACCATTTTCACAAAAAATTGCAGATTTCTATTTTTGTCACCAAAAACGATGACTCCGATCATGCCGAACTAGCGACATTTTGGACAGGCCTAAAAAAAACATTTTAGAACCATTTTCACAAAAAAAGCTCAGATTTTTTGTTTTCATTTTTTTACACAAAAACAGTGACCCCGGTCATGCCGAACTATCGACATTCTGGACAGGCCTAAAAAAAACATTTTAAAACCATTTTCACAAAAAATTGCAGATATTTTTTTTTCATTTTTTGACACAAAAACAGTGACCCCGGTCATGCCGAACTATCTACATTCTGGACAAGCCTTAAAAAAACATTTTAAAACCATTTTCACAAAAAATTGCAGATTTCTATTTTTGTCACCAAAAACGATGACTCCGATCATGCCGAACTAGCGACATTTTGGACAGGCCTAAAAAAAACATTTTAGAACCATTTTCACAAAAAAAGCTCAGATTTTTTGTTTTCATTTTTTTACACAAAAACAGTGACCCCGGTCATGCCGAACTATCGACATTCTGGACAGGCCTAAAAAAACATTTTAGAACCATTTTCACAAAAATTGCAGATATTTTTTTTCATTTTTTGACACAAAAACAGTGACCCCGGTCATGCCGAACTATCTACATTCTGGACATGCCTAAAAAAACATTTTAAAACCATTTTCACAAAAATTGCAGATTTCTATTTTTGTCACCAAAAACGATGACTCCGATCATGCCGAACTAGCGAAATTTTGGACAGGCCTAAAAAAACATTTTAGAACCATTTTCACAAAAAAGCTCAGATTTTTTTTTCATTTTTTGACACAAAAACAGTGACCCCGGTCATGCCGAACTATCGACATTCTGGACAGGCCTAAAAAAACATTTTAAAACCATTTTCACAAAAATTGCAGATATTTTTTTTCATTTTTTGACACAAAAACAGTGACCCCGGTCATGCCGAACTAGCGACATTCTGGACAGGCCTAAAAAACATTTTAGAACCATTTTCACAAAAAATTGCAGATTTCTATTTTTGTCACCAAAAACGATGACTCCGATCATGCCGAACTAGCGACATTTTGGACAGGCCTAAAAAAAACATTTTAGAACCATTTTCACAAAAAAGCTCAGATTTTTTGTTTTCATTTTTTTACACAAAAACAGGGACCCCGGTCATGCCGAACTATCGACATTCTGGACAGGCCTAAAAAACCATTTTAGAACCATTTTCACAAAAAATTGCAGATATTTTTTTTTCATTTTTTGACACAAAAACAGTGACCCCGGTCATGCCGAACTATCTACATTCTGGACATGCCTAAAAAAACATTTTAAAACCATTTTCACAAAAAAAGCTCAACATTTTTTTTTTCATTTTTGACACAAAAACAGTGAACCCGGTCATGCCGAACTATCGACATTCTGGACAGGCCAAAAAAACAACATTTTAAAACCATTTTCACAAAAAATTGCAGATATTTTTTTTTCATTTTTTGACACAAAAACAGTGTCCCCGGTCATGCCGAACTAGCGACATTCTGGACAGGCCTAAAAAAAACATTTTAGAACCATTTTCACAAAAAAAGCTCAGATTTGTTGTTTTCATTTTTTTACACAAAAACAGGGACCCCGGTCATGCCGAACTATCTACATTCTGGACATGCCTAAAAAAACATTTTAAAACCATTTTCACAAAAAATTGCAGATTTCTATTTTTGTCACCAAAAACGATGACTCCGATCATGCCGAACTAGCGACATTTTGGACAGGCCTAAAAAAACATTTTAGAACCATTTTCACAAAAAATTGCTGATTTTTTTTCTTCATTTTCGTGACACAAAAACAGTGACCCCGGTCATGCCGAACTATCGACATTCTGGACAGGCCTAAAAAAAACATTTTAGAACCATTTTCACAAAAAATTGCAGATATATTTTTTTCATTTTTTGACACAAAAACAGTGACCCCGGTCATGCCGAACTATCTACATTCTGGACATGCCTAAAAAAACATTTTAAAACCATTTTCACAAAAAATTGCAGATTTCTTTTTTTGTCACCAAAAACGATGACTCCGATCATGCCGAACTAGCGACATTCTGGACAGGCCTAAAAAACATTTTAAAACCATTTTCACAAAAAATTGCAGATATTTTTTTTTCATTTTTTGACACAAAAACAGTGACCCCGGTCATGCCGAACTATCGACATTCTGGACAGGCCTAAAAAAACATTTTAAAACCATTTTCACAAAAAATTGCAGATTTCTATTTTTGTCACCAAAAACGATGACTCCGATCATGCCGAACTAGCGACATTTTGGACAGGCCTAAAAAAAACATTTTAGAACCATTTTCACAAAAAATTGCAGATTTTTTTTTTTCATTTTTTGACACAAAAACAGTGACCCCGGTCATGCCGAACTATCTACATTCTGGACATGCCTAAAAAAACATTTTAAAACCATTTTCACAAAAAATTGCAGATTTCTATTTTTGTCACCAAAAACGATGACTCCGATCATGCCGAACTAGCGACATTTTGGACAGGCCTAAAAAAAACATTTTAGAACCATTTTCACAAAAAAAGCTCAGATTTTTTGTTTTCATTTTTTTACACAAAAACAGTGACCCCGGTCATGCCGAACTATCGACATTCTGGACAGGCCTAAAAAAACATTTTAAAACCATTTTCACAAAAAATTGCAGATATTTTTTTTCATTTTTTGACACAAAAACAGTGACCCCGGTCATGCCGAACTATCTACATTCTGGACAAGCCTAAAAAAAACATTTTAAAACCATTTTCACAAAAAATTGCAGATTTCTATTTTTGTCACCAAAAACGATGACTCCGATCATGCCGAACTAGCGACATTTTGGACAGGCCTAAAAAAACATTTTAGAACCATTTTCACAAAAAAGCTCAGATTTTTTTTTCATTTTTTGACACAAAAACAGTGACCCCGGTCATGCCGAACTATCGACATTCTGGACAGGCCTAAAAAAACATTTTAGAACCATTTTCACAAAAATTGCAGATATATTTTTTTCATTTTTTGACACAAAAACAGTGACCCCGGTCATGCCGAACTATCTACATTCTGGACATGCCTAAAAAAACTTTTTAAAACCATTTTCACAAAAATTGCAGATTTCTATTTTTGTCACCAAAAACGATGACTCCGATCATGCCGAACTAGCGAAATTTTGGACAGGCCTAAAAAAACATTTTAGAACCATTTTCACAAAAAAGCTCAGATTTTTTTTCATTTTTGACACAAAAACAGTGACCCCGGTCATGCCGAACTATCGACATTCTGGACAGGCCTAAAAAAACATTTTAAAACCATTTTCACAAAAATTGCAGATATTTTTTTTCATTTTTTGACACAAAAACAGTGACCCCGGTCATGCCGAACTAGCGACATTCTGGACAGGCCTAAAAAACATTTTAAAACCATTTTCACAAAAAATTGCAGATTTCTATTTTTGTCACCAAAAACGATGACTCCGATCATGCCGAACTAGCGACATTTTGGACAGGCCTAAAAAAAACATTTTAGAACCATTTTCACAAAAAAAGCTCAGATTTGTTGTTTTCATTTTTTTACACAAAAACAGGGACCCCGGTCATGCCGAACTATCTACATTCTGGACATGCCTAAAAAACATTTTAAAACCATTTTCACAAAAATTGCAGATTTCTATTTTTGTCACCAAAAACGATGACTCCGATCATGCCGAACTAGCGACATTTTGGACAGGCCTAAAAAAAACATTTTAGAACCATTTTCACAAAAAATTGCTGATTTTTTTTTTCTTCATTTTCGTGACACAAAAACAGTGACCCCGGTCATGCCGAACTATCGACATTCTGGACAGGCCTAAAAAAAACATTTTAGAACCATTTTCACAAAAAATTGCAGATATTTTTTTTTCATTTTTTGACACAAAAACAGTGACCCCGGTCATGCCGAACTATCTACATTCTGGACATGCCTAAAAAAACATTTTAAAACCATTTTCACAAAAAATTGCAGATTTCTATTTTTGTCACCAAAAACGATGACTCCGATCATGCCGAACTAGCGAAATTTTGGACAGGCCTAAAAAAAACATTTTAGAACCATTTTCACAAAAAAAGCTCAGATTTTTTTTTTCATTTTTTGACACAAAAACAGTGACCCCGGTCATGCCGAACTATCGACATTCTGGACAGGCCTAAAAAAACATTTTAAAACCATTTTCACAAAAATTGCAGATTTCTATTTTTGTCACCAAAAACGATGACTCCGATCATGCCGAACTAGCGACATTTTGGACAGGCCTAAAAAAACATTTTAGAACCATTTTCACAAAAAATTGCTGATTTTTTTTCTTCATTTTCGTGACACAAAAACAGTGACCCCGGTCATGCCGAACTAGCGACATTCTGGACAGGCCTAAAAAACATTTTAAAACCATTTTCACAAAAATTGCAGATTTCTATTTTTGTCACCAAAAACGATGACTCCGATCATGCCGAACTAGCGACATTTTGGACAGGCCTAAAAAAAACATTTTAGAACCATTTTCACAAAAAATTGCAGATATATTTTTTTCATTTTTTGACACAAAAACAGTGACCCCGGTCATGCCGAACTATCTACATTCTGGACATGCCTAAAAAACATTTTAAAACCATTTTCACAAAAATTGCAGATTTCTATTTTTGTCACCAAAAACGATGACTCCGATCATGCCGAACTAGCGACATTTTGGACAGGCCTAAAAAAAACATTTTAGAACCATTTTCACAAAAAAAGCTCAACATTTTTTTTTTCATTTTTTTTTTCATTTTTTGACACAAAAACAGTGACCCCGGACATGCCGAACTATCGACATTCTGGACAGGCCTAAAAAAAAACATTTTAAAACCATTTTCACAAAAAATTGCAGATTTCTATTTTTGTCACCAAAAACGATGACTCCGATCATGCCGAACTAGCGACATTTTGGACAGGCCTAAAAAAAACATTTTAGAACCATTTTCACAAAAAAAGCTCAGATTTTTTGTTTTCATTTTTTGACACAAAAACAGTGAACCCGGTCATGCTGAACTATCGACATTCTGGACAGGCCTAAAAAAAAAACATTTTAAAACCATTTTCACAAAAAATTGCAGATATTTTTTTTTCATTTTTTGACACAAAAACAGTGACCCCGGTCATGCCGAACTATCTACATTCTGGACAAGCCTTAAAAAAACATTTTAAAACCATTTTCACAAAAAATTGCAGATTTCTATTTTTGTCACCAAAAACGATGACTCCGATCATGCCGAACTAGCGACATTTTGGACAGGCCTAAAAAAAACATTTTAGAACCATTTTCACAAAAAAGCTCAGATTTTTTTTTCATTTTTTTCTTCATTTTTTGACACAAAAACAGTGACCCCGGTCATGCCGAACTATCGACATTCTGGACAGGCCTAAAAAAAACATTTTAAAACCATTTTCACAAAAAAAGCTCAGATTTATTTTTTCATTTTTTTTCTTCATTTTTTGACACAAAAACAGTGACCCCGGTCATGCCGAACTATCGACATTCTGGACAGGCCTAAAAAAAACATTTTAAAACCATTTTCACAAAAAATTGCAGATATTTTTTTTCATTTTTTGACACAAAAACAGTGACCCCGGTCATGCCGAACTATCTACATTCTGGACAGGCCTAAAAAAACATTTTAGAACCATTTTCACAAAAAAAGCTCAACATTTTTTTTTCATTTTTTGACACAAAAACAGTGCCGAACTATCGACATTCTGGACAGGCCTAAAAAAACATTTTAAAACCATTTTCACAAAAATTGCAGATATTTTTTTTTCATTTTTTGACACAAAAACAGTGACCCCGGTCATGCCGAACTAGCGACATTCTGGACAGGCCTAAAAAACATTTTAAAACCATTTTCACAAAAATTGCAGATTTCTATTTTTGTCACCAAAAACGATGACTCCGATCATGCCGAACTAGCGACATTTTGGACAGGCCTAAAAAAACATTTTAGAACCATTTTCACAAAAAAAGCTCAGATTTGTTGTTTTCATTTTTTTACACAAAAACAGGGACCCCGGTCATGCCGAACTATCTACATTCTGGACATGCCTAAAAAAACATTTTAAAACCATTTTCACAAAAAATTGCTGATTTTTTTTTTCTTCATTTTCGTGACACAAAAACAGTGACCCCGGTCATGCCGAACTAGCGACATTCTGGACAGGCCTAAAAAACATTTTAGAACCATTTTCACAAAAATTGCAGATTTCTATTTTTGTCACCAAAAACGATGACTCCGATCATGCCGAACTAGCGACATTTTGGACAGGCCTAAAAACATTTTAGAACCATTTTCACAAAAAAGCTCAGATTTTTTTTTCATTTTTTTCTTCATTTTTGACACAAAAACAGTGACCCCGGTCATGCCGAACTATCGACATTCTGGACAGGCCTAAAAAAAACATTTTAAAACCATTTTCACAAAAAAAGCTCAGATTTTTTTTTTCATTTTTTTTCTTCATTTTTTGACACAAAAACAGTGACCCCGGTCATGCCGAACTATCGACATTCTGGACAGGCCTAAAAAAAACATTTTAAAACCATTTTCACAAAAAATTGCAGATATTTTTTTTTCATTTTTTGACACAAAAACAGTGACCCCGGTCATGCCGAACTATCTACATTCTGGACAGGCCTAAAAAAAACATTTTAGAACCATTTTCACAAAAAAAGCTCAACATTTTTTTTTTCATTTTTTGACACAAAAACAGTGCCGAACTATCGACATTCTGGACAGGCCTAAAAAAAACATTTTAAAACCATTTTCACAAAAAATTGCAGATATTTTTTTTTTCATTTTTTGACACAAAAACAGTGACCCCGGTCATGCCGAACTAGCGACATTCTGGACAGGCCTAAAAAACATTTTAGAACCATTTTCACAAAAAATTGCAGATTTCTATTTTTGTCACCAAAAACGATGACTCCGATCATGCCGAACTAGCGACATTTTGGACAGGCCTAAAAAAAACATTTTAGAACCATTTTCACAAAAAAAGCTCAGATTTGTTGTTTTCATTTTTTTACACAAAAACAGGGACCCCGGTCATGCCGAACTATCTACATTCTGGACATGCCTAAAAAAACATTTTAAAACCATTTTCACAAAAAATTGCAGATTTCTATTTTTGTCACCAAAAACGATGACTCCGATCATGCCGAACTAGCGACATTTTGGACAGGCCTAAAAAAAACATTTTAGAACCATTTTCACAAAAAATTGCTGATTTTTTTTTCTTCATTTTCGTGACACAAAAACAGTGACCCCGGTCATGCCGAACTAGCGACATTCTGGACAGGCCTAAAAACATTTTAAAACCATTTTCACAAAAAATTGCAGATTTCTATTTTTGTCACCAAAAACGATGACTCCGATCATGCCGAACTAGCGACATTTTGGACAGGCCTAAAAAAAACATTTTAGAACCATTTTCACAAAAAAAGCTCAGATTTTTTGTTTTCATTTTTTTACACAAAAACAGGGACCCCGGTCATGCCGAACTATCGACATTCTGGACAGGCCTAAAAAAAAACATTTTAGAACCATTTTCACCAAAAATTGCAGATATTTTTTTTTCATTTTTTGACACAAAAACAGTGACCCCCGGTCATGCCGAACTATCTACATTCTGGACATGCCTAAAAAAACATTTTAAAACCATTTTCACAAAAAAAGCTCAACATTTTTTTTTTCATTTTTTGACACAAAAACAGTGACCCCGGTCATGCCGAACTATCTACATTCTGGACAAGCCTTAAAAAAACATTTTAAAACCATTTTCACAAAAAATTGCAGATTTCTATTTTTGTCACCAAAAACGATGACTCCGATCATGCCGAACTAGCGACATTTTGGACAGGCCTAAAAAAAACATTTTAGAACCATTTTCACAAAAAAAGCTCAGATTTTTTTTTTCATTTTTTTTCTTCATTTTTTGACACAAAAACAGTGACCCCGGTCATGCCGAACTATCGACATTCTGGACAGGCCTAAAAAAAACATTTTAAAACCATTTTCACAAAAAAAGCTCAGATTTATTTTTTCATTTTTTTTCTTCATTTTTTGACACAAAAACAGTGACCCCGGTCATGCCGAACTATCGACATTCTGGACAGGCCTAAAAAAAACATTTTAAAACCATTTTCACAAAAAATTGCAGATATTTTTTTTTCATTTTTTGACACAAAAACAGTGACCCCGGTCATGCCGAACTATCTACATTCTGGACAGGCCTAAAAAAAACATTTTAGAACCATTTTCACAAAAAAAGCTCAACATTTTTTTTTTCATTTTTTGACACAAAAACAGTGCCGAACTATCGACATTCTGGACAGGCCTAAAAAAAACATTTTAAAACCATTTTCACAAAAAATTGCAGATATTTTTTTTTTCATTTTTTGACACAAAAACAGTGACCCCGGTCATGCCGAACTAGCGACATTCTGGACAGGCCTAAAAAACATTTTAGAACCATTTTCACAAAAAATTGCAGATTTCTATTTTTGTCACCAAAAACGATGACTCCGATCATGCCGAACTAGCGACATTTTGGACAGGCCTAAAAAAACCATTTTAGAACCATTTTCACAAAAAAATCTCAGATTTGTTGTTTTCATTTTTTTACACAAAAACAGGGACCCCGGTCATGCCGAACTATCTACATTCTGGACATGCCTAAAAAAACATTTTAAAACCATTTTCACAAAAAATTGCTGATTTTTTTTTTCTTCATTTTCGTGACACAAAAACAGTGACCCCGGTCATGCCGAACTAGCGACATTCTGGACAGGCCTAAAAAACATTTTAGAACCATTTTCACAAAAAATTGCAGATTTCTATTTTTGTCACCAAAAACGATGACTCCGATCATGCCGAACTAGCGACATTTTGGACAGGCCTAAAAAAAACATTTTAGAACCATTTTCACAAAAAAAGCTCAGATTTTTTTTTTCATTTTTTTTCTTCATTTTTTGACACAAAAACAGTGACCCCGGTCATGCCGAACTATCGACATTCTGGACAGGCCTAAAAAAAACATTTTAAAACCATTTTCACAAAAAAAGCTCAGATTATTTTTTTCATTTTTTTTCTTCATTTTTTGACACAAAAACAGTGACCCCGGTCATGCCGAACTATCGACATTCTGGACAGGCCTAAAAAAAACATTTTAAAACCATTTTCACAAAAAATTGCAGATATTTTTTTTCATTTTTTGACACAAAAACAGTGACCCCGGTCATGCCGAACTATCTACATTCTGGACAGGCCTAAAAAAAACATTTTAGAACCATTTTCACAAAAAAAGCTCAACATTTTTTTTTTTCATTTTTTGACACAAAAACAGTGCCGAACTATCGACATTCTGGACAGGCCTAAAAAAACATTTTAAAACCATTTTCACAAAAATTGCAGATATTTTTTTTTCATTTTTTGACACAAAAACAGTGACCCCGGTCATGCCGAACTAGCGACATTCTGGACAGGCCTAAAAACATTTTAGAACCATTTTCACAAAAATTGCAGATTTCTATTTTTGTCACCAAAAACGATGACTCCGATCATGCCGAACTAGCGACATTTTGGACAGGCCTAAAAAAACATTTTAGAACCATTTTCACAAAAAAGCTCAGATTTGTTGTTTTCATTTTTTACACAAAAACAGGGACCCCGGTCATGCCGAACTATCTACATTCTGGACATGCCTAAAAAACATTTTAAAACCATTTTCACAAAAATTGCAGATTTCTATTTTTGTCACCAAAAACGATGACTCCGATCATGCCGAACTAGCGACATTTTGGACAGGCCTAAAAAAACATTTTAGAACCATTTTCACAAAAAATTGCTGATTTTTTTTTTCTTCATTTTCGTGACACAAAAACAGTGACCCCGGTCATGCCGAACTAGCGACATTCTGGACAGGCCTAAAAAACATTTTAAAACCATTTTCACAAAAAATTGCAGATTTCTATTTTTGTCACCAAAAACGATGACTCCGATCATGCCGAACTAGCGACATTTTGGACAGGCCTAAAAAAAACATTTTAGAACCATTTTCACAAAAAAAGCTCAGATTTTTTGTTTTCATTTTTTTACACAAAAACAGGGACCCCGGTCATGCCGAACTATCGACATTCTGGACAGGCCTAAAAAAAACATTTTAGAACCATTTTCACCAAAAATTGCAGATATTTTTTTTCATTTTTTGACACAAAAACAGTAACCCCGGTCATGCCGAACTATCTACATTCTGGACATGCCTAAAAAACATTTTAAAACCATTTTCACAAAAAAGCTCAACATTTTTTTTTCATTTTTTGACACAAAAACAGTGACCCCGGTCATGCCGAACTATCTACATTCTGGACAAGCCTTAAAAAACATTTTAAAACCATTTTCACAAAAATTGCAGATTTCTATTTTTGTCACCAAAAACGATGACTCCGATCATGCCGAACTAGCGACATTTTGGACAGGCCTAAAAAAACATTTTAGAACCATTTTCACAAAAAAGCTCAGATTTTTTTTTCATTTTTTCTTCATTTTTTGACACAAAAACAGTGACCCCGGTCATGCCGAACTATCGACATTCTGGACAGGCCTAAAAAAAACATTTTAGAACCATTTTCACAAAAAAAGCTCAACATTTTTTTTTTCATTTTTTGACACAAAAACAGTGCCGAACTATCGACATTCTGGACAGGCCTAAAAAAAACATTTTAAAACCATTTTCACAAAAAATTGCAGATATTTTTTTTTTCATTTTTTGACACAAAAACAGTGACCCCGGTCATGCCGAACTAGCGACATTCTGGACAGACCTAAAAAACATTTTAGAACCATTTTCACAAAAAATTGCAGATTTCTATTTTTGTCACCAAAAACGATGACTCCGATCATGCCGAACTAGCGACATTTTGGACAGGCCTAAAAAAAACATTTTAGAACCATTTTCACAAAAAAAGCTCAGATTTGTTGTTTTCATTTTTTTACACAAAAACAGGGACCCCGGTCATGCCGAACTATCTACATTCTGGACATGCCTAAAAAAACATTTTAAAACCATTTTCACAAAAATTGCAGATTTCTATTTTTGTCACCAAAAACGATGACTCCGATCATGCCGAACTAGCGACATTTTGGACAGGCCTAAAAAAACATTTTAGAACCATTTTCACAAAAAATTGCTGATTTTTTTTTTCTTCATTTTCGTGACACAAAAACAGTGACCCCGGTCATGCCGAACTAGCGACATTCTGGACAGGCCTAAAAAACATTTTAAAACCATTTTCACAAAAAATTGCAGATTTCTATTTTTGTCACCAAAAACGATGACTCCGATCATGCCGAACTAGCGACATTTTGGACAGGCCTAAAAAAAACATTTTAGAACCATTTTCACAAAAAAAAGCTCAGATTTTTTGTTTTCATTTTTTTACACAAAAACAGGGACCCCGGTCATGCCGAACTATCGACATTCTGGACAGGCCTAAAAAAAAACATTTTAGAACCATTTTCACCAAAAATTGCAGATATTTTTTTTTCATTTTTTGACACAAAAACAGTAACCCCCGGTCATGCCGAACTATCTACATTCTGGACATGCCTAAAAAAACATTTTAAAACCATTTTCACAAAAAAAGCTCAACATTTTTTTTTTCATTTTTTGACACAAAAACAGTGACCCCGGTCATGCCGAACTATCTACATTCTGGACAAGCCTTAAAAAAACATTTTAAAACCATTTTCACAAAAAATTGCAGATTTCTATTTTTGTCACCAAAAACGATGACTCCGATCATGCCGAACTAGCGACATTTTGGACAGGCCTAAAAAAAACATTTTAGAACCATTTTCACAAAAAAAGCTCAGATTTTTTTTTTCATTTTTTTTCTTCATTTTTTGACACAAAAACAGTGACCCCGGTCATGCCGAACTATCGACATTCTGGACAGGCCTAAAAAAAACATTTTAGAACCATTTTCACAAAAAAAGCTCAACATTTTTTTTTTTCATTTTTTGACACAAAAACAGTGCCGAACTATCGACATTCTGGACAGGCCTAAAAAAAACATTTTAAAACCATTTTCACAAAAAATTGCAGATATTTTTTTTTTCATTTTTTGACACAAAAACAGTGACCCCGGTCATGCCGAACTAGCGACATTCTGGACAGACCTAAAAAACATTTTAGAACCATTTTCACAAAAAATTGCAGATTTCTATTTTTGTCACCAAAAACGATGACTCCGATCATGCCGAACTAGCGACATTTTGGACAGGCCTAAAAAAAACATTTTAGAACCATTTTCACAAAAAAAGCTCAACATTTTTTTTTTCATTTTTTTTCTTCATTTTTTGACACAAAAACAGTGACCCCGGTCATGCCGAACTATCTACATTCTGGACAAGCCTTAAAAAAACATTTTAAAACCATTTTCACAAAAAATTGCAGATTTCTATTTTTGTCACCAAAAAAGATGACTCCGATCATGCCGAACTAGCGACATTTTGGACAGGCCTAAAAAAAACATTTTAGAACCATTTTCACAAAAAAAGCTCAGATTTTTTGTTTTCATTTTTTTACACAAAAACAGGGACCCCGGTCATGCCGAACTATCGACATTCTGGACAGGCCTAAAAAAAAACATTTTAGAACCATTTTCACCAAAAATTGCAGATATTTTTTTTTCATTTTTTGACACAAAAACAGTGACCCCCGGTCATGCCGAACTATCTACATTCTGGACATGCCTAAAAAAACATTTTAAAACCATTTTCACAAAAAAAGCTCAACATTTTTTTTTTCATTTTTTGACACAAAAACAGTGACCCCGGTCATGCCGAACTATCGACATTCTGGACAGGCCTAAAAAAAAACATTTTAAAACCATTTTCACAAAAAATTGCAGATTTCTATTTTTGTCACCAAAAACGATGACTCCGATCATGCCGAACTAGCGACATTTTGGACAGGCCTAAAAAAAACATTTTAGAACCATTTTCACAAAAAAAGCTCAGATTTTTTTTCATCATTTTTTGACACAAAAACAGTGACCCCGGTCATGCCGAACTATCGACATTCTGGACAGGCCTAAAAAAAAACATTTTAAAACCATTTTCACAAAAAATTGCAGATATTTTTTTTTCATTTTTTGACACAAAAACAGTGACCCCGGTCATGCCGAACTATCGACATTCTGGACAGGCCTAAAAAAAACATTTTAAAACCATTTTCACAAAAAATTGCAGATATTTTTTTTTCATTTTTTGACACAAAAACAGTGACCCAGGTCATGCCGAACTATCTACATTCTGGACAAGCCTTAAAAAAACATTTTAAAACCATTTTCACAAAAAATTGCAGATTTCTATTTTTGTCACCAAAAACGATGACTCCGATCATGCCGAACTAGCGACATTTTGGACAAGCCTTAAAAAAACATTTTAAAACCATTTTCACAAAAAATTGCAGATTTCTATTTTTGTCACCAAAAACGATGACTCCGATCATGCCGAACTAGCGACATTTTGGACAGGCCTAAAAAAAACATTCTAGAACCATTTTCACAAAAAAAGCTCAAAATTTTTTTTCTTCATTTTATGACACAAAAACAGTGACCCCGGTCATGCCGAACTATCGACATTCTGGACAGGCCTAAAAAAAAACATTTTAAAACCATTTTCACAAAAAATTGTAGATTTCTATTTTTGTCACCAAAAACGATGACTCCGATCATGCCGAAAAAGCGACATTCTGGACAGGCCTAAAAAAAATTTTTGGAACCATTTTCACAAAAAATTGCAGATATTTTTTTTCATTTTCGTGACACAAAAACAGTGACCCCGGTCATGCCGAACTATCGACATTCTGGACAGGCCTAAAAAAACATTTTTAAAACATTTTCACAAAAAATTGCAGATTTCTATTTTGTCCCTAAAAACGATGACTCTGATCATGCCGAAAAAGCGACATTCTGGACAGGCCTAAAAAAAATTTTTAAAACCATTTTCACCAAAAATTGCTGATTTTTTTTTTCATTTTCGTGACACAAAAACAGTGACCCCGGTCATGCCGAACTAGCGACATTCTGGACTGGCCTAAAAAAAAAAAAAACATTTTATAACCAATTTCACAAAAAATTGCAGATAATTTTTTTTCATTTTCGTGACACAAAAACAGTGACCCCGGTCATGCCGAACTAGCGACATTCTGGACAGGCCTAAAAAAACCCATTTTAGAACCATTTTCAAAAAAAAAGCTCAGATTTTTTTTTTTTCATTTTATGACACAAAAACAGTGACCCAGGTCATGCCGAACTATCGACATTCTGGACAGGCCAAAAAAAAATATGTAAAACCATTTTCACAAAAAATTGCTGTTTTTTTTTTCATTGTCGTGACACAAAAACAGTGACCCCGGTCATGCCGAACTAGCGACATTCTGGACAGGCCTAAAAAAAAAACATTTTAAAACCATTTTCACAAAAAATTTTAGATTTCTATTTTTGTCACCAAAAACGATGACTCCGATCATGCCGAAAAAGCGACATTCTGGACAGGCCTAAAAAAAAAATAACATTTTATAACCAATTTCACAAAAAATTGCAGATAATTTTTTTTCATTTTCGTGACACAAAAACAGTGACCCCGGTCATGCCGAACTAGCGACATTCTGGACAGGCCTAAAAAACCCCATTTTAGAACCATTTTCAAAAAAAAAACTCCGATTTTTTTTTTTCATTTTTTGACAGAAAAACAGTGACCCCGGTCATGCCAAACTATCGACATTCTGGACAGGCCTAAAAAAACATTATAAAACCATTTTCACAAAAAATTGCAGATTTCTATTTTTGTCACCAAAAACGATGACTCCATTCATGCCGAACTAGCGACATTCTGGACAGGCCTAAAAAAAACATTTTAAAACAATTTTCACAAGAAATTGCAGATATTTTTTTTTCATTTTATGACACAAAAACAGTGACCCCGGTCATGCCGAACTAGCGACATTCTGGACAGGCCTAAAAAAACCCATTTTAGAACCATTTTCAAAAAAAAAGCTCAGATTTTTTTTTTTTCATTTTATGACACAAAAACAGTGACCCAGGTCATGCCGAACTATCGACATTCTGGACAGGCCTAAAAAAACATTATAAAACCATTTTCACAAAAAATTGCAGATTTCTATTTTTGTCACCAAAAACGATGACTCCATTCATGCCGAACTATCGACATTCTGGACAGGCCAAAAAAAAATATGTAAAACCATTTTCACAAAAAATTGCTGATTTTTTTTTTTCATTGTCGTGACACAAAAACAGTGACCCCGGTCATGCCGAACTAGCGACATTCTGGACAGGCCTAAAAAAAACATTTTAAAACCATTTTCACAAAAAATTTTAGATTTCTATTTTTGTCACCAAAAACGATGACTCCGATCATGCCGAAAAAGCGACATTCTGGACAGGCCTAAAAAAAAAACAACATTTTATAACCAATTTCACAAAAAATTGCAGATAATTTTTTTTCATTTTCGTGACACAAAAACAGTGACCCCGGTCATGCCGAACTAGCGACATTCTGGACAGGCCTAAAAAAAACATTTTAAAACAATTTCACAAAAAATTGCAGATAATTTTTTTTCATTTTCGTGACACAAAAACAGTGACCCCGGTCATGCCAAACTATCGACATTCTGGACAGGCCTAAAAAAACATTATAAAACCATTTTCACAAAAAATTGCAGATTTCTATTTTTGTCACCAAAAACGATGACTCCATTCATGCCGAACTAGCGACATTCTGGACAGGCCTAAAAAAAACATTTTAAAACAATTTTCACAAAAAATTGCAGATATTTTTTTTTCATTTTATGACACAAAAACAGTGACCCCGGTCATGCCGAACTAGCGACATTCTGGACAGGCCTAAAAAAAACCATTTTAGAACCATTTTCAAAAAAAAAGCTCAGATTTTTTTTTTTCATTTTATGACACAAAAACAGTGACCCAGGTCATGCCGAACTATCGACATTCTGGACAGGCCAAAAAAAAATATGTAAAACCATTTTCACAAAAAATTGCTGATTTTTTTTTTTCATTGTCGTGACACAAAAACAGTGACCCCGGTCATGCCGAACTAGCGACATTCTGGACAGGCCTAAAAAAAAACATTTTAAAACCATTTTCACAAAAAATTTTTGATTTCTATTTTTGTCACCAAAAACGATGACTCCGATCATGCCGAAAAAGCGACATTCTGGACAGGCCTAAAAAAAAAATAACATTTTATAACCAATTTCACAAAAAATTGCAGATAATTTTTTTTCATTTTCGTGACACAAAAACAGTGACCCCGGTCATGCCGAACTAGCGACATTCTGGACAGGCCTAAAAAAAACCATTTTAGAACCATTTTCAAAAAAAAAACTCCGATTTTTTTTTTTCATTTTTTGACACAAAAACAGTGACCCCGGTCATGCCAAACTATCGACATTCTGGATAGGCCTAAAAAAACATTATAAAACCATTTTCACAAAAAATTGCAGATTTCTATTTTTGTCACCAAAAACGATGACTCCATTCATGCCGAACTAGCGACATTCTGGACAGGCCTAAAAAAAACATTTTAAAACAATTTTCACAAAAAATTGCAGATATTTTTTTTTCATTTTATGACACAAAAACAGTGACCCCGGTCATGCCGAACTAGCGACATTCTGGACAGGCCTAAAAAAAACCATTTTAGAACCATTTTCAAAAAAAAGCTCAGATTTTTTTTTTTTCATTTTATGACACAAAAACAGTGACCCAGGTCATGCCGAACTATCGACATTCTGGACAGGCCAAAAAAAAATATGTAAAACCATTTTCACAAAAAATTGCTGATTTTTTTTTTTCATTGTCGTGACACAAAAACAGTGACCCCGTTCATGCCGAACTAGCGACATTCTGGACTAAAAAAAAACATTTTAAAACCATTTTCACAAAAAATTTTATATTTCTATTTTTGTCACCAAAAACGATGACTCCGATCATGCCGAAAAAGCGACATTCTGGACAGGCCTAAAAAAAAAAACATTTTATAACCAATTTCACAAAAAATTGCAGATAATTTTTTTTCATTTTCGTGACACAAAAACAGTGACCCCGGTCATGCCGAACTAGCGACATTCTGGACAGGCCTAAAAAAAACCATTTTAGAACCATTTTCAACAAAAAAAACTCCGATTTTTTTTTTTCATTTTTTGACACAAAAACAGTGACCCCGGTCATGCCGAACTAGCGACATTCTGGACAGGCCTAAAAAAACATTTTAAAACCATTTTCACACAAAAAAGCTCAGATTTTTTTTCTTTTCATTTTATGACACAAAAACAGTGACCCCGGTCATGCCGAACTAGCGACATTCTGGACAGGCCTAAAAAATAAAATTAAAACCATTTCCACAAAAAATTGCAGATTTCTATTTTTGTCACCAAAAACGATGACTCCGATCATGCCGAACTATCGACATTCTGGACAGGCCTAAAAAAAACATTTTAAAACCATTTTTACAAAAAATTGCAGATATTTTTTTTTCATTTTCGTGACACAAAAACAGTGAACCCGGTCATGCCGAACTAGCGACATTCTGGACAGGCCTAAAAAACATTTTAAAACCATTTTCACAAAAAATTGCAGATTTCTATTTTTGTCACCAAAAACGATGACTCCGATCATGCCGAACTAGCGACATTTTGGACAGGCCTAAAAAAACATTTTAAAACCATTTTCACAAAAAATTGCAGATTTCTATTTTGTCCCTAAAAACGATGACTCCGATCATGCCGAAAAAGCGACATTCTGGATAGGCCTAAAAAAAAATTGAAAAAACATTTTCACCAAAAATTGCTGATTTTTTTTTTTCATTTTCGTGACACAAAAACAGTGACCCCGGGCATGCCGAACTAGCGACATTCTGGACAGGCCTAAAAAACATTTTAAAACCATTTTCACAAAAAATGTAGATTTCTATTTTTGTCACCAAAAACGATGACTCCGATCATCCCGAACTAGCGACATTTTGGACAGGCCTAAAAAACACCATTTTAGAACCATTTTCACAAAAAATTGCAGATATTTCTTTTTCATTTTCTTGACACAAAAACAGTGACCCCGGTCATGCCGAACTAGCGACATTCTGGACAGGCCTAAAAAAAAACATTTTAAAACCATTTTCACAAAAAATTGTAGATTTCTATTTTTGTCACCAAAAACGATGACCCCGGTCATGCCGAACTATCGACATTCTGGACAGGCCTAAAAAAAACATTTTAAAACCATTTTCACAAAAAATTGCAGATTTCTATATTGTCCCTAAAAACGATGACTCCGATCATGCCGAAAAAGCGACATTCTGGACAGGCCTAAAAAAAAATTTTAAAACCATTTTCACAAAAAAATGCTGATTTCTATTTTGTCCCTAAAAATGATGACTCCGATCATGCCGAACTAGCGACATTCTGGACAGGCCTAAAAAAAAAATTAAAAACCATTTTCACCAAAAATTGCTGATTTTTTTTTCATTTTCGTGACACAAAAACAGTGACCCCGGTCATGCCGAACTAGCGACATTCTGGACAGGCCTAAAAAAACATTTTAAAACCATTTTCACAAAAAATTGCAGATTTCTATATTGTCACCAAAAACGATGACTCCGATCATGCCGAACTAGCGACATTTTGGACAGGCCTAAAAAAAAACATTTTAGAACCATTTTCACAAAAATTGTAGATTTCTATTTTTGTCCCTAAAAACGATGACTCCGATCATGCCGAAAAAGCGACATTCTGGACAGGCCTAAAAAAAACATTTTAGAACCATTTTCACAAAAAAGCTCAGATTTTTTTCTTCATTTTTTGACACAAAAACAGTGACCCCGGTCATGCCGAACTATCGACAATCTGGACAGGCCTAAAAAAACATTTTAAAACCATTTTCACAAAAAATTGCTGATTTCTATATTGTCCCTAAAAACGATGACTCCGATCATGCCGAAAAAGCGACATTCTGTACAGGCCTAAAAAAAAATTAAAAACCATTTTCACCAAAAATTGCTGATTTTTTTTTTTCATTTTCGTGACACAAAAACAGTGACCCCGGTCATGCCGAACTAGCGACATTCTGGACAGGCCTAAAAAACATTTTAAAACCATTTTCACAAAAATTGTAGATTTCTATTTTTGTCACCAAAAACGATGACTCCGATCATGCCGAACTAGCGACATTTTGGACAGGCCTAAAAAACCCATTTTAGAACCATTTTCACAAAAAATTGCAGATATTTTTTTTCATTTTCTTGACACAAAAACAGTGACCCCGGTCATGCCGAACTATCGACATTCTGGACAGGCCTAAAAAAACATTTTAAAACCATTTTCACAAAAAATTGCAGATTTCTATATTGTCCCTAAAAACGATGACTCCGATCATGCCGAAAAAGCGACATTCTGGACAGGCCTAAAAAAAATTTTTAAAACCATTTTCACAAAAAAATGCTGATTTCTATTTTGTCCCTAAAAATGATGACTCCGATCATGCCGAACTAGCGACATTCTGGACAGGCCTAAAAAAACATTTTAAAACCATTTTCACAAAAAATTGCAGATTTCTATATTGTCACCAAAAACGATGACTCCGATCATGCCGAACTAGCGACATTTTGGACAGGCCTAAAAAAAAACATTTTAGAACCATTTTCACAAAAAATTGTAGATTTCTATTTTTGTCCCTAAAAACGATGACTCCGATCATGCCGAAAAAGCGACATTCTGGACAGGCCTAAAAAAAAACATTTTAGAACCATTTTCACAAAAAAAGCTCAGATTTTTTTTCTTCATTTTTTGACACAAAAACATTGACCCCGGTCATGCCGAACTATCGACATTCTGGACAGGCCTAAAAAAACATTTTAAAACCATTTTCACAAAAAATTGCTGATTTCTATATTGTCCCTAAAAACGATGACTCCGATCATGCCGAAAAAGCGACATTCTGTACAGGCCTAAAAAAAAAATTAAAAACCATTTTCACCAAAAATTGCTGATTTTTTTTTTTCATTTTCGTGACACAAAAACAGTGACCCCGGTCATGCCGAACTAGCGACATTCTGGACAGGCCTAAAAAAAAACATTTTAAAACCATTTCCACAAAAAATTGCAGATTTCTATTTTGTCCCTAAAAACGATGACTCCGATCATGCCGAACTAGCAACAGTTTGGACAGGCCTAAAAAAACCATTTTAGAACCATTTTCACAAAAAAAGCTCAGATTTTTTTTTTTCATTTTCGTGACACAAAAACAGTGAACCCGGTCATGCCGAACTAGCGACATTCTGGACAGGCCTAAAAAAAAACATTTTAAAACCATTTTCACAAAAAATTGCAGATTTCTATTTTGTCCCTAAAAACGATGACTCCGATCATGCCGAAAAAGCGATATTCTGGACAGGCCTAAAAAAAAATGTAAAAAAATTTTTCACCAAAAATTGCTGATTTTTTTTTTTCATTTTCGTGACACAAAAACAGTGACCCCGGTCATGCCGAACTATCGACATTCTGGACAGGCCTAAAAAAACATTTTAAAACCATTTTCACAAAAAATTGCAGATTTCTATTTTGTCCCTAAAAACGATGACTCCGATCATGCCGAACTAGCAACATTTTGGACAGGCCTAAAAAAAAACATTTTAGAACCATTTTCACAAAAAAAGCTCAGATTTTTTTTTTTCATTTTCGTGACAAAAAAACAGTGACCCCGGTCATGCCGAACTATCGACATTCTGGACAGGCCTAAAAAAAACATTTTAAAACAATTTCCACAAAAAATTGCAGATTTCTATTTTGTCCCTAAAAACGATGACTCCCATCATTCCGAAAAAGCGACATTCTGGACAGGCCTAAAAAAAAATGTAAAACCATTTTCACAAAAAATTGCAGATTTTTTTTTTCATTTTGGTGACACAAAAACAGTGAACCCGGTCATGCCGAACTAGCGACATTCTGGACAGGCCTAAAAAAACATTTTAAAACCATTTTCACAAAAAATCGCAGATTTCTATTTTGTCCCTAAAAACGATGACTCCGATCATGCAGAACTATCGACATTCTGGACAGGCCTAAAAAAAACATTTTAAAACCATTTTCACAAAAAATTGCAGATTTCTATATTGTCACCAAAAACGACGACTCCGATCATGCCGAACTAGCGACATTCTGGACAGGCCTAAAAAAAACATTTTAGAACCATTTTCACAAAAAAAGCTCAGATTTTTTTTTTCATTTTTGACACAAAAACAGTGACCCCGGTCATGCCGATCTATCGACATTCTGGACAGGCCTAAAAAAACATTTTAAAACCATTTTCACAAAAAATTGCAGATTTCTATATTGTCCCTAAAAACGATGACTCCGATCATGCCGAACTATCGACATTCTGGACAGGCCTAAAAAAACATTTTAGAACCATTTTCACAAAAAAGCTCAGATTTTTTTTTCATTTTTGACACAAAAACAGTGACCCCGGTCATGCCGAACTATCGACATTCTGGACAGGCCTAAAAAAAACATTTTAAAACCATTTTCACAAAAAATTTGAGATTTCTATTTTTGTCCCTAAAAACGATGACTCCGATCATGCCGAAAAAGCGACATTCTGGACAGGCCTAAAAAAAAACATTTTAGAACCATTTTCACAAAAAAAGCTCAGATTTTTTTTTTCATTTTTTGACACAAAAACAGTGACCCCGGTCATGCCGAACTATCGACATTCTGGACAGGCCTAAAAAAACATTTTAAAACCATTTTCACAAAAAATTGCAGATATTTTTTTCTTCATTTTTGACACAAAAACAGTGACCCCGGTCATGCCGAACTAGCGACATTCTGGACAGGCCTAAAAAACATTTTAGAACCATTTTCACAAAAAATTGCAGATTTCTATTTTTGTCACCAAAAACGATGACTCCGATCATGCCGAACTATCGACATTCTGGACAGGCCTAAAAAAACATTTTAAAACCATTTTCACAAAAAATTGCAGATTTCTATATTGTCCCTAAAAACGATGACTCCGATCATGCCGAAAAGCGACATTCTGGACAGGCCTAAAAAAAATTTTTAAAACCATTTTCACAAAAAAATGCTGATTTCTATTTTGTCCCTAAAAATGATGACTCCGATCATGCCGAACTAGCGACATTCTGGACAGGCCTAAAAAAAAAATTAAAAACCATTTTCACCAAAAATTGCTGATTTTTTTTTCATTTTCGTGACACAAAAACAGTGACCCCGGTCATGCCGAACTAGCGACATTCTGGACAGGCCTAAAAAAACATTTTAAAACCATTTTCACAAAAATTGCAGATTTCTATATTGTCACCAAAAACGATGACTCCGATCATGCCGAACTAGCGACATTTTGGACAGGCCTAAAAAAAACATTTTAGAACCATTTTCACAAAAAATTGTAGATTTCTATTTTTGTCCCTAAAAACGATGACTCCGATCATGCCGAAAAAGCGACATTCTGGACAGGCCTAAAAAAAAACATTTTAGAACCATTTTCACAAAAAAAGCTCAGATTTTTTTTCTTCATTTTTTGACACAAAAACAGTGACCCCGGTCATGCCGAACTATCGACAATCTGGACAGGCCTAAAAAAACATTTTAAAACCATTTTCACAAAAAATTGCTGATTTCTATATTGTCCCTAAAAACGATGACTCCGATCATGCCGAAAAAGCGACATTCTGTACAGGCCTAAAAAAAAAATTAAAAACCATTTTCACCAAAAATTGCTGATTTTTTTTTTTCATTTTCGTGACACAAAAACAGTGACCCCGGTCATGCCGAACTAGCGACATTCTGGACAGGCCTAAAAAACATTTTAAAACCATTTTCACAAAAAATTGCAGATTTCTATTTTGTCCCTAAAAACGATGACTCCGATCATGCCGAAAAAGCGACATTCTGGACAGGCCTAAAAAATTCTTTACAAAAAATTTTCACAAAAAATTGCTGATATTTTTTTTTCATTTTTGTGACACAAAAACAGTGACCCCGGTCATGCCGAACTATCGACATTCTGGACAGGCCTAAAAAAACATTTTAAAACCATTTTCACAAAAAATCGCAGATTTCTATTTTGTCCCTAAAAACGATGACTCCGATCATGCAGAACTATCGACATTCTGGACAGGCCTAAAAAAAACATTTTAAAACCATTTTCACAAAAAATTGCAGATTTCTATATTGTCACCAAAAACGACGACTCCGATCATGCCGAACTAGCGACATTCTGGACAGGCCTAAAAAAAAAAATTTGAACCATTTTCACAAAAAATTGCTGATATTTTTTTTTCATTTTTGTGACACAAAAACAGTGACCCCGGTCATGCCGAACTATCGACATTCTGGACAGGCCTAAAAAAACATTTTAAAACCATTTTCACAAAAAATTGCAGATTTCTATTTTGTCCCTAAAAACGATGACTCCGATCATGCCGAACTATCGACATTCTGGACAGGCCTAAAAAAAACATTTTAAAACCATTTTCACAAAAAATTGCAGATTTCTATATTGTCACCAAAAACGACGACTCCGATCATGCCGAACTAGCGACATTTTGGACAGGCCTAAAAAAAACATTTTAAAACCATTTTCACAAAAAATTTGAGATTTCTATTTTTGTCCCTAAAAACGATGACTCCGATCATGCCGAAAAAGCGACATTCTGGACAGGCCTAAAAAAAAACATTTTAGAACCATTTTCACAAAAAATTGCAGATATTTTTTTTTCATTTTCGTGACACAAAAACAGTGACCCCGGTCATGCCGAACTATCGACATTCTGGACAGGCCTAAAAAAACATTTTAAAACCATTTTCACAAAAATTGCAGATTTCTATTTTGTCCCTAAAAACGATGACTCCGATCATGCCGAAAAAGCGACATTCTGGACAGGCCTAAAAAAATGTTAAAAAAATTTTCACAAAAAATTGCAGATATTTTTTTTTCATTTTTGTGACACAAAAACAGTGACCCCGGTCATGCCGAACTATCGACATTCTGGACAGGCCTAAAAAAAACATTTTAAAACCATTTTCACAAAAAATTGCAGATTTCTATTTTGTCCCTAAAAACGATGACTCCGATCATGCCGAACTATCGACATTCTGGACAGGCCTAAAAAAAACATTTTAAAACCATTTTCACAAAAAATTGCAGATTTCTATATTGTCACCAAAAACGACGACTCCGATCATGCCGAACTAGCGACATTTTGGACAGGCCTAAAAAAAAACATTTTAGAACCATTTTCACAAAAAAAGCTCAGATTTTTTTTTCATTTTTTGACACAAAAACAGTGACCCCGGTCATGCCGAACTATCGACATTCTGGACAGGCCTAAAAAAAACATTTTAAAACCATTTTCACAAAAAATTTGAGATTTCTATTTTTGTCCCTAAAAACGATGACTCCGATCATGCCGAAAAAGCGACATTCTGGACAGGCCTAAAAAAAAACATTTTAGAACCATTTTCACAAAAAATTGCAGATATTTTTTTTTCATTTTCGTGACACAAAAACAGTGACCCCGGTCATGCCGAACTATCGACATTCTGGACAGGCCTAAAAAAACATTTTAAAACCATTTTCACAAAAAATTGCAGATTTCTATTTTGTCCCTAAAAACGATGACTCCGATCATGCCGAACTATCGACATTCTGGACAGGCCTAAAAAAAACATTTTAGAACCATTTTCACAAAAAAGCTCAGATTTTTTTTTCATTTTTTGACACAAAAACAGTGACCCCGGTCATGCCGAACTATCGACATTCTGGACAGGCCTAAAAAAAACATTTTAAAACCATTTTCACAAAAAATTTGAGATTTCTATTTTTGTCCCTAAAAACGATGACTCCGATCATGCCGAAAAAGCGACATTCTGGACAGGCCTAAAAAAAAACATTTTAGAACCATTTTCACAAAAAAAGCTCAGATTTTTTTTTTCATTTTTTGACACAAAAACAGTGACCCCGGTCATGCCGAACTATCGACATTCTGGACAGGCCTAAAAAACATTTTAAAACCATTTTCACAAAAAATTGCAGATTTCTATATTGTCCCTAAAACGATGACTCCGATCATGCCGAAAAAGCGACATTCTGGACAGGCCTAAAAAAAATTTTTAAAACCATTTTCACAAAAAAATGCTGATTTCTATTTTGTCCCTAAAAATGATGACTCCGATCATGCCGAACTAGCGACATTCTGGACAGGCCTAAAAAAAAAATTAAAAACCATTTTCACCAAAAATTGCTGATTTTTTTTTTTCATTTTCGTGACACAAAAACAGTGACCCCGGTCATGCCGAACTAGCGACATTCTGGACAGGCCTAAAAAAACATTTTAAAACCATTTTCACAAAAAATTGCAGATTTCTATATTGTCACCAAAAACGATGACTCCGATCATGCCGAACTAGCGACATTTTGGACAGGCCTAAAAAAAACATTTTAGAACCATTTTCACAAAAAATTGTAGATTTCTATTTTTGTCCCTAAAAACGATGACTCCGATCATGCCGAAAAAGCGACATTCTGGACAGGCCTAAAAAAAAACATTTTAGAACCATTTTCACAAAAAAAGCTCAGATTTTTTTTCTTCATTTTTTGACACAAAAACAGTGACCCCGGTCATGCCGAACTATCGACAATCTGGACAGGCCTAAAAAAACATTTTAAAACCATTTTCACAAAAATTGCTGATTTCTATATTGTCCCTAAAAACGATGACTCCGATCATGCCGAAAAAGCGACATTCTGTACAGGCCTAAAAAAAAAATTAAAAACCATTTTCACCAAAAATTGCTGATTTTTTTTTTTCATTTTCGTGACACAAAAACAGTGACCCCGGTCATGCCGAACTAGCGACATTCTGGACAGGCCTAAAAAAACATTTTAAAACCATTTTCACAAAAAATTGCAGATTTCTATTTTGTCCCTAAAAACGATGACTCCGATCATGCCGAAAAAGCGACATTCTGGACAGGCCTAAAAAATTCTTTACAAAAAATTTTCACAAAAAATTGCTGATATTTTTTTTTCATTTTTGTGACACAAAAACAGTGACCCCGGTCATGCCGAACTATCGACATTCTGGACAGGCCTAAAAAAACATTTTAAAACCATTTTCACAAAAAATCGCAGATTTCTATTTTGTCCCTAAAAACGATGACTCCGATCATGCAGAACTATCGACATTCTGGACAGGCCTAAAAAAAACATTTTAAAACCATTTTCACAAAAAATTGCAGATTTCTATATTGTCACCAAAAACGACGACTCCGATCATGCCGAACTAGCGACATTCTGGACAGGCCTAAAAAAAACATTTTAGAACCATTTTCACAAAAAAGCTCAGATTTTTTTTTTCATTTTTTGACACAAAAACAGTGACCCCGGTCATGCCGATCTATCGACATTCTGGACAGGCCTAAAAAAACATTTTAAAACCATTTTCACAAAAAATTGCAGATTTCTATATTGTCACCAAAAACGATGACTCCGATCATGCCGAACTAGCGACATTTTGGACAGGCCTAAAAAAACCCATTTTAGAACCATTTTCACAAAAAAAGCTCAGATTTTTTTTTTTCATTTTCTTGACACAAAAACAGTGACCCCGGTCATGCCGAACTAGCGACATTCTGGACAGGCCTAAAAAACATTTTAAAACCATTTTCACAAAAAATTGCAGATTTCTATTTTGTCCCTAAAAACGATGACTCCGATCATGCCGAACTATCGACATTCTGGACAGGCCTAAAAAAAACATTTTAAAACCATTTTCACAAAAAATTGCAGATTTCTATTTTGTCCCTAAAAACGATGACTCGATCATGCCGAACTATCGACATTCTGGACAGGCCTAAAAAAAACATTTTAGAACCATTTTCACAAAAAAGCTCAGATTTTTTTTTTCATTTTTGACACAAAAACAGTGACCCCGGTCATGCCGAACTATCGACATTCTGGACAGGCCTAAAAAAACATTTTAAAACCATTTTCACAAAAAATTGCAGATTTCTATATTGTCCCTAAAAACGATGACTCCGATCATGCCGAAAAAGCGACATTCTGGACAGGCCTAAAAAAAATTTTTAAAACCATTTTCACAAAAAAATGCTGATTTCTATTTTGTCCCTAAAAATGATGACTCCGATCATGCCGAACTAGCGACATTCTGGACAGGCCTAAAAAAAAAATTAAAAACCATTTTCACCAAAAATTGCTGATTTTTTTTTTTCATTTTCGTGACACAAAAACAGTGACCCCGGTCATGCCGAACTAGCGACATTCTGGACAGGCCTAAAAAAACATTTTAAAACCATTTTCACAAAAAATTGCAGATTTCTATATTGTCACCAAAAACGATGACTCCGATCATGCCGAACTAGCGACATTTTGGACAGGCCTAAAAAAACCCATTTTAGAACCATTTTCACAAAAAAAGCTCAGATTTTTTTTTTTCATTTTCTTGACACAAAAACAGTGACCCCGGTCATGCCGAACTAGCGACATTCTGGACAGGCCTAAAAAAACATTTTAAAACCATTTTCACAAAAAATTGCAGATTTCTATTTTGTCCCTAAAAACGATGACTCCGATCATGCCGAACTATCGACATTCTGGACAGGCCTAAAAAAACATTTTAAAACCATTTTCACAAAAAATTGCAGATTTCTATTTTGTCCCTAAAAACGATGACTCCGATCATGCCGAACTATCGACATTCTGGACAGGCCTAAAAAAAACATTTTAGAACCATTTTCACAAAAAAAGCTCAGATTTTTTTTTTCATTTTTTGACACAAAAACAGTGACCCCGGTCATGCCGAACTATCGACATTCTGGACAGGCCTAAAAAAACATTTTAAAACCATTTTCACAAAAAATTGCAGATTTCTATATTGTCCCTAAAAACGATGACTCCGATCATGCCGAAAAAGCGACATTCTGGACAGGCCTAAAAAAAATTTTTAAAACCATTTTCACAAAAAAATGCTGATTTCTATTTTGTCCCTAAAAATGATGACTCCGATCATGCCGAACTAGCGACATTCTGGACAGGCCTAAAAAAAAAATTAAAAACCATTTTCACCAAAAATTGCTGATTTTTTTTTTCATTTTCGTGACACAAAAACAGTGACCCCGGTCATGCCGAACTAGCGACATTCTGGACAGGCCTAAAAAAACATTTTAAAACCATTTTCACAAAAATTGCAGATTTCTATATTGTCACCAAAAACGATGACTCCGATCATGCCGAACTAGCGACATTTTGGACAGGCCTAAAAAAAACATTTTAGAACCATTTTCACAAAAATTGTAGATTTCTATTTTTGTCCCTAAAAACGATGACTCCGATCATGCCGAAAAAGCGACATTCTGGACAGGCCTAAAAAAAACATTTTAGAACCATTTTCACAAAAAAGCTCAGATTTTTTTCTTCATTTTTTGACACAAAAACAGTGACCCCGGTCATGCCGAACTATCGACAATCTGGACAGGCCTAAAAAACATTTTAAAACCATTTTCACAAAAAATTGCTGATTTCTATATTGTCCCTAAAAACGATGACTCCGATCATGCCGAAAAAGCGACATTCTGGACAGGCCTAAAAAAATTTTAAAAAAATTTTCACAAAAAATTGCTGATATTTTTTTTTCATTTTTGTGACACAAAAACAGTGACCCCGGTCATGCCGAACTATCGACATTCTGGACAGGCCTAAAAAAACATTTTAAAACCATTTTCACAAAAATTGCAGATTTCTATTTTGTCCCTAAAAACGATGACTCCGATCATGCCGAACTATCGACATTCTGGACAGGCCTAAAAAAAACATTTTAAAACCATTTTCACAAAAAATTGCAGATTTCTATATTGTCACCAAAAACGACGACTCCGATCATGCCGAACTAGCGACATTTTGGACAGGCCTAAAAAAAACATTTTAAAACCATTTTCACAAAAAATTTGAGATTTCTATTTTTGTCCCTAAAAACGATGACTCCGATCATGCCGAACTAGCGACATTTTGGACAGGCCTAAAAAACATTTTAAAACCATTTTCACAAAAAATTGTAGATTTCTATTTTTGTCACCAAAAACGATGACTCCGATCATGCCGAACTAGCGACATTTTGGACAGGCCTAAAAAAAACCATTTTAGAACCATTTTCACAAAAAATTGCAGATATTTTTTTTTCATTTTCTTGACACAAAAACAGTGACCCCGGTCATGCCGAACTATCGACATTCTGGACAGGCCTAAAAAAACATTTTAAAACCATTTTCACAAAAAATTGCAGATTTCTATATTGTCCCTAAAAACGATGACTCCGATCATGCCGAAAAGCGACATTCTGGACAGGCCTAAAAAAATTTTAAAACCATTTTCACAAAAAATGCTGATTTCTATTTTGTCCCTAAAAATGATGACTCCGATCATGCCGAACTAGCGACATTCTGGACAGGCCTAAAAAACATTTTAAAACCATTTTCACAAAAATTGCAGATTTCTATATTGTCACCAAAAACGATGACTCCGATCATGCCGAACTAGCGACATTTTGGACAGGCCTAAAAAAAAACATTTTAGAACCATTTTCACAAAAAATTGTAGATTTCTATTTTTGTCCCTAAAAACGATGACTCCGATCATGCCGAAAAAGCGACATTCTGGACAGGCCTAAAAAAAAACATTTTAGAACCATTTTCACAAAAAAAGCTCAGATTTTTTTTCTTCATTTTTTGACACAAAAACAGTGACCCCGGTCATGCCGAACTATCGACAATCTGGACAGGCCTAAAAAAACATTTTAAAACCATTTTCACAAAAAATTGCTGATTTCTATATTGTCCCTAAAAACGATGACTCCGATCATGCCGAAAAAGCGACATTCTGTACAGGCCTAAAAAAAAAATTAAAAACCATTTTCACCAAAAATTGCTGATTTTTTTTTTTCATTTTCGTGACACAAAAACAGTGACCCCGGTCATGCCGAACTAGCGACATTCTGGACAGGCCTAAAAAACATTTTAAAACCATTTTCACAAAAAATTGTAGATTTCTATTTTTGTCACCAAAAACGATGACTCCGATCATGCCGAACTAGCGACATTTTGGACAGGCCTAAAAAAACCCATTTTAGAACCATTTTCACAAAAAATTGCAGATATTTTTTTTTCATTTTCTTGACACAAAAACAGTGACCCCGGTCATGCCGAACTATCGACATTCTGGACAGGCCTAAAAAAACATTTTAAAACCATTTTCACAAAAAATTGCAGATTTCTATATTGTCCCTAAAAACGATGACTCCGATCATGCCGAAAAAGCGACATTCTGGACAGGCCTAAAAAAAATTTTTAAAACCATTTTCACAAAAAAATGCTGATTTCTATTTTGTCCCTAAAAATGATGACTCCGATCATGCCGAACTAGCGACATTCTGGACAGGCCTAAAAAAACATTTTAAAACCATTTTCACAAAAAATTGCAGATTTCTATATTGTCACCAAAAACGATGACTCCGATCATGCCGAACTAGCGACATTTTGGACAGGCCTAAAAAAACATTTTAGAACCATTTTCACAAAAAATTGTAGATTTCTATTTTTGTCCCTAAAAACGATGACTCCGATCATGCCGAAAAAGCGACATTCTGGACAGGCCTAAAAAAAAACATTTTAGAACCATTTTCACAAAAAAAGCTCAGATTTTTTTTCTTCATTTTTTGACACAAAAACATTGACCCCGGTCATGCCGAACTATCGACATTCTGGACAGGCCTAAAAAAACATTTTAAAACCATTTTCACAAAAAATTGCTGATTTCTATATTGTCCCTAAAAACGATGACTCCGATCATGCCGAAAAAGCGACATTCTGTACAGGCCTAAAAAAAAAATTAAAAACCATTTTCACCAAAAATTGCTGATTTTTTTTTCATTTTCGTGACACAAAAACAGTGACCCCGGTCATGCCGAACTAGCGACATTCTGGACAGGCCTAAAAAACATTTTAAAACCATTTTCACAAAAAATTGTAGATTTCTATTTTTGTCACCAAAACGATGACTCCGATCATGCCGAACTAGCGACATTTTGGACAGGCCTAAAAAACCCATTTTAGAACCATTTTCACAAAAAATTGCAGATATTTTTTTTCATTTTCTTGACACAAAAACAGTGACCCCGGTCATGCCGAACTATCGACATTCTGGACAGGCCTAAAAAACATTTTAAAACCATTTTCACAAAAATTGCAGATTTCTATATTGTCCCTAAAAACGATGACTCCGATCATGCCGAAAAAGCGACATTCTGGACAGGCCTAAAAAAAAATTTTAAAACCATTTTCACAAAAAAATGCTGATTTCTATTTTGTCCCTAAAAATGATGACTCCGATCATGCCGAAAAAGCGACATTCTGGACAGGCCTAAAAAAATTTTTTAAAACCATTTTCACAAAAAAATGCTGATTTCTATTTTGTCCCTAAAAATGATGACTCCGATCATGCCGAACTAGCGACATTCTGGACAGGCCTTAAAAAAAAATTAAAAACCATTTTCACCAAAAATTGCTGTTTTTTTTTTTTCATTTTCGTGACACAAAAACAGTGACCCCGGTCATGCCGAACTAGCGACATTCTGGACAGGCCTAAAAAAACATTTTAAAACCATTTTCACAAAAAATTGCAGATTTCTATATTGTCACCAAAAACGATGACTCCGATCATGCCGAACTAGCGACATTTTGGACAGGCCTAAAAAAACATTTTAGAACCATTTTCACAAAAAATTGTAGATTTCTATTTTTGTCCCTAAAAACGATGACTCCGATCATGCCGAAAAAGCGACATTCTGGACAGGCCTAAAAAAAACATTTTAGAACCATTTTCACAAAAAAGCTCAGATTTTTTTCTTCATTTTTGACACAAAAACAGTGACCCCGGTCATGCCGAACTATCGACAATCTGGACAGGCCTAAAAAAACATTTTAAAACCATTTTCACAAAAAATTGCTGATTTCTATATTGTCCCTAAAAACGATGACTCCGATCATGCCGAAAAAGCGACATTCTGTACAGGCCTAAAAAAAAAATTAAAAACCATTTTCACCAAAAATTGCTGATTTTTTTTTTTCATTTTCGTGACACAAAAACAGTGACCCCGGTCATGCCGAACTAGCGACATTCTGGACAGGCCTAAAAAACATTTTAAAACCATTTTCACAAAAATTGTAGATTTCTATTTTTGTCACCAAAAACGATGACTCCGATCATGCCGAACTAGCGACATTTTGGACAGGCCTAAAAAAACCCATTTTAGAACCATTTTCACAAAAAATTGCAGATATTTTTTTTTCATTTTCTTGACACAAAAACAGTGACCCCGGTCATGCCGAACTATCGACATTCTGGACAGGCCTAAAAAAACATTTTAAAACCATTTTCACAAAAAATTGCAGATTTCTATATTGTCCCTAAAAACGATGACTCCGATCATGCCGAAAAAGCGACATTCTGGACAGGCCTAAAAAAAAATTTAAAACCATTTTCACAAAAAAATGCTGATTTCTATTTTGTCCCTAAAAATGATGACTCCGATCATGCCGAACTAGCGACATTCTGGACAGGCCTAAAAAAAAAATTAAAAACCATTTTCACCAAAAATTGCTGATTTTTTTTTTCATTTTCGTGACACAAAAACAGTGACCCCGGTCATGCCGAACTAGCGACATTCTGGACAGGCCTAAAAAAACATTTTAAAACCATTTTCACAAAAAATTGCAGATTTCTATATTGTCACCAAAAACGATGACTCCGATCATGCCGAACTAGCGACATTTTGGACAGGCCTAAAAAAAAACATTTTAGAACCATTTTCACAAAAAATTGTAGATTTCTATTTTTGTCCCTAAAAACGATGACTCCGATCATGCCGAAAAAGCGACATTCTGGACAGGCCTAAAAAAAATTTTTAAAACCATTTTCACAAAAAAATGCTGATTTCTATTTTGTCCCTAAAAATGATGACTCCGATCATGCCGAACTAGCGACATTCTGGACAGGCCTAAAAAAAAAATTAAAAACCATTTTCACCAAAAATTGCTGATTTTTTTTTTTCATTTTCGTGACACAAAAACAGTGACCCCGGTCATGCCGAACTAGCGACATTCTGGACAGGCCTAAAAAAACATTTTAAAACCATTTTCACAAAAAATTGCAGATTTCTATATTGTCACCAAAAACGATGACTCCGATCATGCCGAACTAGCGACATTTTGGACAGGCCTAAAAAAAAACATTTTAGAACCATTTTCACAAAAAATTGTAGATTTCTATTTTTGTCCCTAAAAACGATGACTCCGATCATGCCGAAAAAGCGACATTCTGGACAGGCCTAAAAAAAAACATTTTAGAACCATTTTCACAAAAAAAGCTCAGATTTTTTTTCTTCATTTTTTGACACAAAAACAGTGACCCCGGTCATGCCGAACTATCGACAATCTGGACAGGCCTAAAAAAACATTTTAAAACCATTTTCACAAAAAATTGCTGATTTCTATATTGTCCCTAAAAACGATGACTCCGATCATGCCGAAAAAGCGACATTCTGTACAGGCCTAAAAAAAAAATTAAAAACCATTTTCACCAAAAATTGCTGATTTTTTTTTTCATTTTCGTGACACAAAAACAGTGACCCCGGTCATGCCGAACTAGCGACATTCTGGACAGGCCTAAAAAAACATTTTAAAACCATTTTCACAAAAAATTGCAGATTTCTATTTTGTCCCTAAAAACGATGACTCCGATCATGCCGAAAAAGCGACATTCTGGACAGGCCTAAAAAATTCTTTACAAAAAATTTTCACAAAAAATTGCTGATATTTTTTTTTCATTTTTGTGACACAAAAACAGTGACCCCGGTCATGCCGAACTATCGACATTCTGGACAGGCCTAAAAAAACATTTTAAAACCATTTTCACAAAAAATCGCAGATTTCTATTTTGTCCCTAAAAACGATGACTCCGATCATGCAGAACTATCGACATTCTGGACAGGCCTAAAAAAAACATTTTAAAACCATTTTCACAAAAAATTGCAGATTTCTATATTGTCACCAAAAACGACGACTCCGATCATGCCGAACTAGCGACATTCTGGACAGGCCTAAAAAAAAACATTTTAGAACCATTTTCACAAAAAAAGCTCAGATTTTTTTTTTTCATTTTTTGACACAAAAACAGTGACCCCGGTCATGCCGATCTATCGACATTCTGGACAGGCCTAAAAAAACATTTTAAAACCATTTTCACAAAAAATTGCAGATTTCTATATTGTCACCAAAAACGATGACTCCGATCATGCCGAACTAGCGACATTTTGGACAGGCCTAAAAAAACCCATTTTAGAACCATTTTCACAAAAAAAGCTCAGATTTTTTTTTTTCATTTTCTTGACACAAAAACAGTGACCCCGGTCATGCCGAACTAGCGACATTCTGGACAGGCCTAAAAAAACATTTTAAAACCATTTTCACAAAAAATTGCAGATTTCTATTTTGTCCCTAAAAACGATGACTCCGATCATGCCGAACTATCGACATTCTGGACAGGCCTAAAAAAAACATTTTAAAACCATTTTCACAAAAAATTGCAGATTTCTATTTTGTCCCTAAAAACGATGACTCCCATCATTCCGAAAAAGCGACATTCTGGACAGGCCTAAAAAAAAAAAATTGAACCATTTTCACAAAAAATTGCAGATATTTTTTTTTCATTTTCGTGACACAAAAACAGTGACCCCGGTCATGCCGAACTATCGACATTCTGGACAGGCCTAAAAAACATTTTAAAAACATTTTCACAAAAAATTGCAGATTTCTATTTTGTCCCTAAAAACGATGACTCCGATCATGCCGAAAAAGCGACATTCTGGACAGGCCTAAAAAAAATTGAAAAAAAAATTTTCACAAAAAATTGCTGATATTTTTTTTTCATTTTTGTGACACAAAAACAGTGACCCCGGTCATGCCGAACTATCGACATTCTGGACAGGCCTAAAAAACATTTTAAAACCATTTTCACAAAAAATTGCAGATTTCTATTTTGTCCCTAAAACGATGACTCCGATCATGCCGAACTATCGACATTCTGGACAGGCCTAAAAAAACATTTTAAAACCATTTTCACAAAAAATTGCAGATTTCTATATTGTCACCAAAAACGACGACTCCGATCATGCCGAACTAGCGACATTTTGGACAGGCCTAAAAAAAAACATTTTAAAACCATTTTCACAAAAAATTTGAGATTTCTATTTTTGTCCCTAAAAACGATGACTCCGATCATGCCGAAAAAGCGACATTCTGGACAGGCCTAAAAAAAAACATTTTAGAACCATTTTCACAAAAAATTGCAGATATTTTTTTTTCATTTTCGTGACACAAAAACAGTGACCCCGGTCATGCCGAACTATCGACATTCTGGACAGGGCTAAAAAAACATTTTAAAACCATTTTCACAAAAAATTGCAGATTTCTATTTTGTCCCTAAAAACGATGACTCCGATCATGCCGAAAAAGCGACATTCTGGACAGGCCTAAAAAAAATGTTAAAAAAAATTTTCACAAAAAATTGCAGATATTTTTTTTTCATTTTTGTGACACAAAAACAGTGACCCCGGTCATGCCGAACTATCGACATTCTGGACAGGCCTAAAAAAACATTTTAAAACCATTTTCACAAAAAATTGCAGATTTCTATTTTGTCCCTAAAAACGATGACTCCGATCATGCCGAACTATCGACATTCTGGACAGGCCTAAAAAAACATTTTAAAACCATTTTCACAAAAAATTGCAGATTTCTATATTGTCACCAAAAACGACGACTCCGATCATGCCGAACTAGCGACATTTTTGACAGGCCTAAAAAAAAACATTTTAGAACCATTTTCACAAAAAAAGCTCAGATTTTTTTTTCATTTTTTGACACAAAAACAGTGACCCCGGTCATGCCGAACTATCGACATTCTGGACAGGCCTAAAAAAACATTTTAAAACCATTTTCACAAAAAATTTGAGATTTCTATTTTTGTCCCTAAAAACGATGACTCCGATCATGCCGAAAAAGCGACATTCTGGACAGGCCTAAAAAAAACATTTTAGAACCATTTTCACAAAAAATTGCAGATATTTTTTTCATTTTCGTGACACAAAAACAGTGACCCCGGTCATGCCGAACTATCGACATTCTGGACAGGCCTAAAAAACATTTTAAAACCATTTTCACAAAAATTGCAGATTTCTATTTTGTCCCTAAAAACGATGACTCCGATCATGCCGAACTATCGACATTCTGGACAGGCCTAAAAAAACATTTTAGAACCATTTTCACAAAAAAGCTCAGATTTTTTTTTCATTTTTTGACACAAAAACAGTGACCCCGGTCATGCCGAACTATCGACATTCTGGACAGGCCTAAAAAAAACATTTTAAAACCTTTTTCACAAAAAATTTGAGATTTCTATTTTTGTCCCTAAAAACGATGACTCCGATCATGCCGAAAAAGCGACATTCTGGACAGGCCTAAAAAAAAACATTTTAGAACCATTTTCACAAAAAAAGCTCAGATTTTTTTTTTCATTTTTTGACACAAAAACAGTGACCCCGGTCATGCCGAACTATCGACATTCTGGACAGGCCTAAAAAAACATTTTAAAACCATTTTCACAAAAAATTGCAGATTTCTATATTGTCCCTAAAAACGATGACTCCGATCATGCCGAAAAAGCGACATTCTGGACAGGCCTAAAAAAATTTTTTAAAACCATTTTCACAAAAAAATGCTGATTTCTATTTTGTCCCTAAAAATGATGACTCCGATCATGCCGAACTAGCGACATTCTGGACAGGCCTAAAAAAAAAATTAAAAACCATTTTCACCAAAAATTGCTGATTTTTTTTTTTCATTTTCGTGACACAAAAACAGTGACCCCGGTCATGCCGAACTAGCGACATTCTGGACAGGCCTAAAAAAACATTTTAAAACCATTTTCACAAAAAAATTGCAGATTTCTATATTGTCACCAAAAACGATGACTCCGATCATGCCGAACTAGCGACATTTTGGACAGGCCTAAAAAAAAACATTTTAGAACCATTTTCACAAAAAATTGTAGATTTCTATTTTTGTCCCTAAAAACGATGACTCCGATCATGCCGAAAAAGCGACATTCTGGACAGGCCTAAAAAAAACATTTTAGAACCATTTTCACAAAAAAAGCTCAGATTTTTTTCTTCATTTTTTGACACAAAAACAGTGACCCCGGTCATGCCGAACTATCGACAATCTGGACAGGCCTAAAAAACATTTTAAAACCATTTTCACAAAAAATTGCTGATTTCTATATTGTCCCTAAAAACGATGACTCCGATCATGCCGAAAAAGCGACATTCTGTACAGGCCTAAAAAAAAATTAAAAACCATTTTCACCAAAAATTGCTGATTTTTTTTTTCATTTTCGTGACACAAAAACAGTGACCCCGGTCATGCCGAACTAGCGACATTCTGGACAGGCCTAAAAAACATTTTAAAACCATTTTCACAAAAATTGTAGATTTCTATTTTTGTCACCAAAAACGATGACTCCGATCATGCCGAACTAGCGACATTTTGGACAGGCCTAAAAAACCCATTTTAGAACCATTTTCACAAAAAATTGCAGATATTTTTTTTCATTTTCTTGACACAAAAACAGTGACCCCGGTCATGCCGAACTATCGACATTCTGGACAGGCCTAAAAAAACATTTTAAAACCATTTTCACAAAAAATTGCAGATTTCTATATTGTCCCTAAAAACGATGACTCCGATCATGCCGAAAAGCGACATTCTGGACAGGCCTAAAAAAATTTTTAAAACCATTTTCACAAAAAATGCTGATTTCTATTTTGTCCCTAAAAATGATGACTCCGATCATGCCGAACTAGCGACATTCTGGACAGGCCTAAAAAACATTTTAAAACCATTTTCACAAAAATTGCAGATTTCTATATTGTCACCAAAAACGATGACTCCGATCATGCCGAACTAGCGACATTTTGGACAGGCCTAAAAAAAACATTTTAGAACCATTTTCACAAAAAATTGTAGATTTCTATTTTTGTCCCTAAAAACGATGACTCCGATCATGCCGAAAAAGCGACATTCTGGACAGGCCTAAAAAAACATTTTAGAACCATTTTCACAAAAAAAGCTCAGATTTTTTTCTTCATTTTTGACACAAAAACATTGACCCCGGTCATGCCGAACTATCGACATTCTGGACAGGCCTAAAAAACATTTTAAAACCATTTTCACAAAAAATTGCTGATTTCTATATTGTCCCTAAAAACGATGACTCCGATCATGCCGAAAAAGCGACATTCTGTACAGGCCTAAAAAAAAAATTTAAAACCATTTTCACCAAAAATTGCTGATTTTTTTTTTTCATTTTCGTGACACAAAAACAGTGACCCCGGTCATGCCGAACTAGCGACATTCTGGACAGGCCTAAAAAACATTTTAAAACCATTTTCACAAAAAATTGTAGATTTCTATTTTTGTCACCAAAAACGATGACTCCGATCATGCCGAACTAGCGACATTTTGGACAGGCCTAAAAAAAACCATTTTAGAACCATTTTCACAAAAAATTGCAGATATTTTTTTTTCATTTTCTTGACACAAAAACAGTGACCCCGGTCATGCCGAACTATCGACATTCTGGACAGGCCTAAAAAAACATTTTAAAACCATTTTCACAAAAAATTGCAGATTTCTATATTGTCCCTAAAAACGATGACTCCGATCATGCCGAAAAAGCGACATTCTGGACAGGCCTAAAAAAAATTTTTAAAACCATTTTCACAAAAAAATGCTGATTTCTATTTTGTCCCTAAAAATGATGACTCCGATCATGCCGAAAAAGCGACATTCTGGACAGGCCTAAAAATTTTTTTTAAAACCATTTTCACAAAAAAATGCTGATTTCTATTTTGTCCCTAAAAATGATGACTCCGATCATGCCGAACTAGCGACATTCTGGACAGGCCTAAAAAAAAAATTAAAAACCATTTTCACCAAAAATTGCTGTTTTTTTTTTTTCATTTTCGTGACACAAAAACAGTGACCCCGGTCATGCCGAACTAGCGACATTCTGGACAGGCCTAAAAAACATTTTAAAACCATTTTCACAAAAATTGCAGATTTCTATATTGTCACCAAAAACGATGACTCCGATCATGCCGAACTAGCGACATTTTGGACAGGCCTAAAAAAAAACATTTTAGAACCATTTTCACAAAAAATTGTAGATTTCTATTTTTGTCCCTAAAAACGATGACTCCGATCATGCCGAAAAAGCGACATTCTGGACAGGCCTAAAAAAACATTTTAGAACCATTTTCACAAAAAAGCTCAGATTTTTTTCTTCATTTTTTGACACAAAAACAGTGACCCCGGTCATGCCGAACTATCGACAATCTGGACAGGCCTAAAAAAACATTTTAAAACCATTTTCACAAAAAATTGCTGATTTCTATATTGTCCCTAAAAACGATGACTCCGATCATGCCGAAAAAGCGACATTCTGTACAGGCCTAAAAAAAAAATTAAAAACCATTTTCACCAAAAATTGCTGATTTTTTTTTTTCATTTTCGTGACACAAAAACAGTGACCCCGGTCATGCCGAACTAGCGACATTCTGGACAGGCCTAAAAAACATTTTAAAACCATTTTCACCAAAAATTGTAGATTTCTATTTTTGTCACCAAAAACGATGACTCCGATCATGCCGAACTAGCGACATTTTGGACAGGCCTAAAAAAACCCATTTTAGAACCATTTTCACAAAAAATTGCAGATATTTTTTTTCATTTTCTTGACACAAAAACAGTGACCCCGGTCATGCCGAACTATCGACATTCTGGACAGGCCTAAAAAAACATTTTAAAACCATTTTCACAAAAATTGCAGATTTCTATATTGTCCCTAAAAACGATGACTCCGATCATGCCGAAAAAGCGACATTCTGGACAGGCCTAAAAAAATTTTAAAACCATTTTCACAAAAAATGCTGATTTCTATTTTGTCCCTAAAAATGATGACTCCGATCATGCCGAACTAGCGACATTCTGGACAGGCCTAAAAAAAAATTAAAAACCATTTTCACCAAAAATTGCTGATTTTTTTTTTCATTTTCGTGACACAAAAACAGTGACCCCGGTCATGCCGAACTAAGCGACATTCTGGACAGGCCTAAAAAAACATTTTAAAACCATTTTCACAAAAATTGCAGATTTCTATATTGTCACCAAAAACGATGACTCCGATCATGCCGAACTAGCGACATTTTGGACAGGCCTAAAAAAACATTTTAGAACCATTTTCACAAAAAATTGTAGATTTCTATTTTTGTCCCTAAAAACGATGACTCCGATCATGCCGAAAAAGCGACATTCTGGACAGGCCTAAAAAAAATTTTTAAAACCATTTTCACAAAAAAATGCTGATTTCTATTTTGTCCCTAAAAATGATGACTCCGATCATGCCGAACTAGCGACATTCTGGACAGGCCTAAAAAAAAAATTAAAAACCATTTTCACCAAAAATTGCTGATTTTTTTTTTTCATTTTCGTGACACAAAAACAGTGACCCCGGTCATGCCGAACTAGCGACATTCTGGACAGGCCTAAAAAAACATTTTAAAACCATTTTCACAAAAAATTGCAGATTTCTATATTGTCACCAAAAACGATGACTCCGATCATGCCGAACTAGCGACATTTTGGACAGGCCTAAAAAAAAACATTTTAGAACCATTTTCACAAAAAATTGTAGATTTCTATTTTTGTCCCTAAAAACGATGACTCCGATCATGCCGAAAAAGCGACATTCTGGACAGGCCTAAAAAAAAACATTTTAGAACCATTTTCACAAAAAAAGCTCAGATTTTTTTTCTTCATTTTTTGACACAAAAACAGTGACCCCGGTCATGCCGAACTATCGACAATCTGGACAGGCCTAAAAAAACATTTTAAAACCATTTTCACAAAAAATTGCTGATTTCTATATTGTCCCTAAAAACGATGACTCCGATCATGCCGAAAAAGCGACATTCTGTACAGGCCTAAAAAAAAAATTAAAAACCATTTTCACCAAAAATTGTAGATTTCTATCATTTTGTCACCAAAAACGATGACTCCGATCATGCCGAACTAGCGACATTTTGGACAGGCCTAAAAAACCATTTTAGAACCATTTTCACAAAAATTGCAGATATTTTTTTTCATTTTCTTGACACAAAAACAGTGACCCCGGTCATGCCGAACTATCGACATTCTGGACAGGCCTAAAAAACATTTTAAAACCATTTTCACAAAAAATTGCAGATTTCTATATTGTCCCTAAAAACGATGACTCCGATCATGCCGAAAAAGCGACATTCTGGACAGGCCTAAAAAAATTTTTTAAAACCATTTTCACAAAAAAATGCTGATTTCTATTTTGTCCCTAAAAATGATGACTCCGATCATGCCGAACTAGCGACATTCTGGACAGGCCTAAAAAAACATTTTAAAACCATTTTCACAAAAAATTGCAGATTTCTATATTGTCACCAAAAACGATGACTCCGATCATGCCGAACTAGCGACATTTTGGACAGGCCTAAAAAAAATTTTTAAAACCATTTTCACAAAAAAATGCTGATTTCTATTTTGTCCCTAAAAATGATGACTCCGATCATGCCGAACTAGCGACATTCTGGACAGGCCTAAAAAAAAAATTAAAAACCATTTTCACCAAAAATTGCTGTTTTTTTTTTTTCATTTTCGTGACACAAAAACAGTGACCCCGGTCATGCCGAACTAGCGACATTCTGGACAGGCCTAAAAAAACATTTTAAAACCATTTTCACAAAAAATTGCAGATTTCTATATTGTCACCAAAAATGATGACTCCGATCATGCCGAACTAGCGACATTTTGGACAGGCCTAAAAAAAAACATTTTAGAACCATTTTCACAAAAAATTGTAGATTTCTATTTTTGTCCCTAAAAACGATGACTCCGATCATGCCGAAAAAGCGACATTCTGGACAGGCCTAAAAAAAAACATTTTAGAACCATTTTCACAAAAAAAGCTCAGATTTTTTTTCTTCATTTTTTGACACAAAAACAGTGACCCCGGTCATGCCGAACTATCGACAATCTGGACAGGCCTAAAAAAAACATTTTAAAACCATTTTCACAAAAAATTGCTGATTTCTATATTGTCCCTAAAAACGATGACTCCGATCATGCCGAAAAAGCGACATTCTGTACAGGCCTAAAAAAAAAATTCAAAACCATTTTCACCAAAAATTGCTGATTTTTTTTTTTCATTTTCGTGACACAAAAACAGTGACCCCGGTCATGCCGAACTAGCGACATTCTGGACAGGCCTAAAAAACATTTTAAAACCATTTTCACAAAAAATTGTAGATTTCTATTTTTGTCACCAAAAACGATGACTCCGATCATGCCGAACTAGCGACATTTTGGACAGGCCTAAAAAAACCCATTTTAGAACCATTTTCACAAAAAATTGCAGATATTTTTTTTCATTTTCTTGACACAAAAACAGTGACCCCGGTCATGCCGAACTATCGACATTCTGGACAGGCCTAAAAAACATTTTAAAACCATTTTCACAAAAAATTGCAGATTTCTATATTGTCCCTAAAAACGATGACTCCGATCATGCCGAAAAAGCGACATTCTGGACAGGCCTAAAAAAAATTTTTAAAACCATTTTCACAAAAAAATGCTGATTTCTATTTTGTCCCTAAAAATGATGACTCCGATCATGCCGAACTAGCGACATTCTGGACAGGCCTAAAAAAAAATTAAAAACCATTTTCACCAAAAATTGCTGATTTTTTTTTTTCATTTTCGTGACACAAAAACAGTGACCCCGGTCATGCCGAACTAGCGACATTCTGGACAGGCCTAAAAAAACATTTTAAAACCATTTTCACAAAAAATTGCAGATTTCTATATTGTCACCAAAAACGATGACTCCGATCATGCCGAACTAGCGACATTTTGGACAGGCCTAAAAAAAAACATTTTAGAACCATTTTCACAAAAAATTGTAGATTTCTATTTTTGTCCCTAAAAACGATGACTCCGATCATGCCGAAAAAGCGACATTCTGGACAGGCCTAAAAAAAAACATTTTAGAACCATTTTCACAAAAAAAGCTCAGATTTATTTTCTTCATTTTTTGACACAAAAACAGTGACCCCGGTCATGCCAAACTATCGACATTCTGGACAGGCCTAAAAAAACATTTTAAAACCATTTTCACAAAAAATTGCTGATTTCTATATTGTCCCTAAAAACGATGACTCCGATCATGCCGAAAAAGCGACATTCTGTACAGGCCTAAAAAAAAAATTAACCTGTTAGGGCTAGGGGGCAGCATTGACACGGCTGGATAAAAAACATACCCGATTTAATCTGGTTACCACTCCTACTCAGTAACTAGAATATGTATATACTTATTACATATGGATAGAAAACACCCTAAATTTTCTAAAACTGTTTGAATGGTGTCTGTGAGTATAACAGAACTCAAATGGCAGGTCAAAACCTGAGAGATTCCTTTACAGGAAGTGGCCTGTCTGACCATTTGTTGAACTTCTTTTCCATCTCTATAATTTACTAAGGATCTCTGCTCTAACGTGACACTTCCCACATCTTCCATAGGCTCTCAGAGCCCGGGAAAAAACAGAATGTTGTCATTCCAGCCCCAGGCTGAAACACATTATCGCCTTTCTCAAGTGGCCCATCAAGAGACACTAGCTTATGCGCGTGACCCCGACCGCCCCAGCCTTTGGGATTTTTTCCTCTGTTTGCCGAAAAGGAGATTCCCTGTCGGAATATTATCGCTTTTCTACGAGAAAAATGACGTAAAAATTGATTTTAAACAGCGGTTGACATGCTTCGACGTACGGTAATGGAATACTTTGAATTTTATTGTCAGGAATTGCGCCAAGCGCGTGACACTTCTTTACTATTTCGGATAGTGTCTGGAACGCACGAACAAAACGCCGCTATTCGGATATAACGATGGATTATTTTGGACCAAACCAACATTTGTTATTGAAGTAGCTGTCCTGGGTGTGCATTCTGACGAAGACAACAAAAGGTAATGACATTTTTATAATAGTAAATATGATCATGGTGAGTGCTAAACTTGCCGGGTGTCTAAATAGCGAGCCCGTGATGCCTGGGCTATGTACTTAGAATATTGCAAAATGTGCTTTCACCAAAAGCTATTTTAAAATCGGACATATCGAGTGCATAGAGGAGGTCTGTATCTATAATTCTTAAAATAATTGTTATGCTTTTTGTGAACGTTTATCGTGAGTAATTTAGTAAAATGTTAGCGAATTCCCCGGAAGTTTGCGGGGGGTATGCTAGTTCTGAACGTCACATGATAATGTAAAAAGCTGGTTTTTGATATAAATATGAACTTGATTGAACAAAACATGCATGTATTGTATAACATAATGTCCTAGGGTTGTCATCTGATGAAGATCATCAAAGGTGAGTGCTGCATTTAGCTGTCTTCTGGGTTTTGGTGACATTATATGCTGGCTTGAAAAATGGGTGTCTGATTATTTCTGGCTTGGTACTCTGCTGACATAATCTAATGTTTTGCTTTCGTTGTAAAGCCTTTTTGAAATCGGACAGTGTGGTTAGATTAACGAGAGTCTTATCTTTAAATGGCTGTAAAATAGTCAAATGTTTGAGAAATTGAAGTAATAGGATTTTTAAGGTTTTGAAAATCGCGCCACAGGCTGCAAGTGGCTGTTACGTAGGTGGGACGAATTCGTCCCGCCTAGCCTAGAGAGGTTAAAAACCATTTTCACCAAAAATTGCTGATTTTTTTTTTTCATTTTCGTGACACAAAAACAGTGACCCCGGTCATGCCGAACTAGCGACATTCTGGACAGGCCTAAAAAAAACATTTTAAATCCATTTTCACCAAAAATTGCAGATTTCTATTTTGTCCCTAAAAACGATGACTCCGATCATGCCGAAAAAGCGACATTCTGGACAGGCCTAAAAAAAAACATTTTAGAACCATTTTCAGAAAAAAAGGTCAGATTTTTTTTTCTTCATTTTTTGACACAAAAACAGTGACCCCGGTCATGCCGAACTATCGACATTCTGGACAGGCCTAAAAAAACATTTTAAAACCATTTTCACAAAAAATTGCAGATTTCTATATTGTCCCTAAAAACGATGACTCCGATCATGCCGAAAAAGCGACATTCTGGACAGGCCTAAAAAAAAACATTTTAAAACCACAAACACCGACAACACACACACACACACAAACAACACACACACACACACCGACAACACACACACACACACACCGACAACACAAACACACACACAAACAACACATACACACCGACAACACACACACACACACCGACAACACACACACACACACACACAAACACACACACACACACCGACAACACACACACACACACACACACACACGACAACACACACACACACACACACACCGACAACACACACACACACCGACAACACACACACACACACACACCGACAACACACACACACACAACCGACAACACACACACACCGACAACACACACACACACACACACACACCGACAACACACACACACACTGACAACACACACACACACACACACACACACACACACCGACAACACACACACACACACACCGACAACACACACACACACACACACTGACAACACACACACACACACCGACAACACACACACACACCGACAACACACACACACACACCGACAACACACACACACACACACGACAACACACACACACACACACCGACAACACACACACACCAACAACACACACACACCGACAACACACACACCGACAACACACACACACACACCGACAACACACACATGCACACACCGACAACACACACACAAACACACACACCGACAACACACACACCGACAACACACACACACACACCGCAAAACACACACACACACACACCGACAACACACACACACACCGACAACACACACAAACACACAGACAACACACACACACACACAACAAACACACACACACCGACACACACACACACACACACACACACACACACCGACAACACTCACACACACACACACCGACAACACACACACACACACCGACAACACACACACACACACACCGACAACACACACACACACACAAACAACACACACACACACACACCGACAACACACACACACCGACAACACACACACACACACAACACACACACACACACCGACAACACACACACACACACCGACAACACACACACACACACCGACAACACACACACACACACACCGACAACACACACACCGACAACACACACACACCGACAACACACACACACACACCGACAACACACACAACACACACACCGACAACACAAACACAAACACCGACAACACACACCGACAACACATACACCGACAACACACACCGACAACACACAAACACACACACCGACAACCACACACACACACACACCGACAACACACACACAACAAACACACACACACCGACAACACACACACACACACACCGACAACACACACACACACACACCGACAACACACACACAAACACCAACACACACACACACACACAAACAACACACACACACACACACCGACAACACACACACACACACCGACAACACACACACACACACACCGACAACACACACACACACACACACCGACAACACACACACACACACCGAACACACACACACACCGACAACACACACACACACACACACACACACACACACACACGACAACACACACACAAACACCGACAACACACACCGACAACACATACACCGACAACACACACCGACAACACACAAACACACACACCGACAACACACACACACACACACCGACAACACACACACAACAAACACACACACACCGACAACACACACACACACACACCGACAACACACACACACACACACGACAACACACACACACAAACACCGACAACACACACACACACACACAACACACACACACACACACCGACAACACACACACACACCGACAACACACACACACACACCGACAACACACACACACACACACACACCGACAACACACACACACCAACACACACACACCGACAACACACACACCGACAACACACACACACACACCGACAACACACACACACACACACACCGACAACACACACACACACCGACAACACACACAAACACACCGACAACACACACACACACAACAAACACACACACACCGACAACACACACACACACACACACACACACACCGACAACACACACACACACACACCGACAACACACACACACACACCGACAACACACACACACACACACACCGACAACACACACACACACACAAACAACACACACACACACACACGACACACACACACACACCGACAACACACACACCGACAACACACACACACACACACACACACCGACAACACACACATACACACACACCGACAACACACACACACACACCGACAACACACACCGACAACACATACACCGACAACACACACCGACAACACACAAACACACACACCGACAACACACACACACACACACCGACAACACACACACACACCACCGACAACACACACACCACACACCGACCACACACACACAC